>NC_142405.1:16110234-16142734 GCF_059441095.1 Idiotropiscis lumnitzeri
TTTTTGGGAGCATGTGCAGGGGAGTTATTAAGCAATTCCTTCTTTGCTTAATTCCTTCTTTTCTAGTTTTATGGCTGTCCCGACTAGTCAACGTAGCCGATGACATACATACTGTCGACGTCGCTTGAAAAAAAAAGCAACAAAAAAACAAAACGTGTGTCGATGACGTACATACGTTGGTACGCAGATGTGCATACCGTCAGTTGGAAACATGTGCGCACAGTAGATAAGAAAGGAGAACAGCATAAATGGCAGAGGCGCCAGATCCGGCCGTTCCAGGCGGGGAACAGGAGAGCGGAACCCCGAAGCAGCTAAAAAAGCAGACAAGACAGTCCGAAGTATGGACATATTTCAACACAAAGTCCAATGAGTTGGTTGTTTGAGGCCTTTGTAAATCAGCGAAGAACGAACGCCTGATGCGTAGTCACCCGGGTGTACTGCTGGAAGACGATAGAAAGCAAAAAGCTAGAGGTTTTTAAATCCATCTAACTAATATGACACGGTTTTACTGAAGTTGTTGCCATGTACGACGTATTAACCTGGATCGTTAAGTTTCATTTATTCAAGCAGCGGGTTGCAGTCCAAGTTACACAGTGTTTCAGCTTTGAGCGTTATATAGCTAACATTAGCGGAGCGCTTACACTCCGGTCAAATTGTTTTGGTGCTTGTAGATAACGTTACTGGTTCAGCTGCTTTATGTACCGTTGTACATGTATTACTTACATACCCATAAAGAATAACATGCACAACATGCAGGTCGTGTTATGATGTCCTGCTCCCGCTGCTTAAAAAAAAAACAGAAGCAATAACCTGCTTACCATAGTCCGTTGACTGTACAAATATGTGTGCCTTTTCAAAATCATTGCAATATTAAAATATGGACTCTGATTTATCTGTATTAATCAGGTTAAAGCAGGTAGAAGCAAACTTATGTTGCTGTTTCTACCCTCCAAAAAAATGAACACAAGAGCATCTGAATTCACAAGTATCTGCAAAATGAGGAGAGAAGTGAAATTGTGTTAAATCCTGTTGGAAAAACTTCTGTTTGTATTCACTTGCACTGGTCTTTAGTATTTTACCTCATTGTTTTTTGTTTATTTCAGAGTTATGTTTTTGTTATTTATTATTGTCTTTACTTGGGCTGCAGAACATGGGCTCACATATTGTTTCACTGTAATGCATCGACAGAATTACATTATTCATGTTCACACATCATGATGCGTGCCTAAAAGATATGTGACGGTTGATTCCAATTCAAAAGTTGTTTTTTTTTGCTTTAATAAAGAATTATAAAAAGTGTTCACAAGTGTTTCTTCTCGTTTTATTTTCGAGACCAATTGACTAAACGTACAATTATTCGAGAGACTAATTGGGAGTAAAATCATTTGGGACAGACCTAAATAGTTTAGCTCAAATATGCCTCTCTATTACGCAGTTGGCCCATATGGGTCAGCTTTAGTTTTCTTTTGAACCTTCATACTTACTTTGTTACTTATCTGTTGAGTTTTCATTTGCGACCAGCAGCAAATAAGTTGAACTAACCACATCCACGCTACCAAAGAATAACATCCATGATGCCTCATTTATTTAGAGACCTGACAGATATTACATTAGACTACTATCAACTTCCATGTGATCAACACAATCCCTAACAGCCGATACTAATACTACAACACTTAACACTTAAATTCAAATTCTTGAACCGTGAACCAAAATCAGGCGAGGTTTCACTGTATAAGAGAGGGCTATGATGAAGGAAAAAAAAAAACATAAAAAAAGTAGCTAATAACAAAACTGGCATCTCACCTTGCCATCAATGATTGCGGAGAGGGACAAGTAGTCAAAAATCTCAGTGCAGTATCTCCAGACTGTGACGGAGCCATATTTTCTGAGGCACTCATCATAAAAACCGTAGACCTGGGTAATTTGCCGGGACTCATGGTTTCCCCGAATCAAAGTTATCCTGTCTGGGTAACGCACCTGAAAATAAAAACAACACAACGGGGTTAAAATTGAAAAAAAAAAAAAAATAAAAATACATAAAGAGGCATTCTGCAATGTGATCCTACACAGATCAGTCACATGTAGATTGTTGGCAGTTGTTCCCATAATTCCTGAAGGCCACCCAGCCCCTGAATGGAAGCCTAGTGATTTGATCACGTGGCCTCTGTTTTCATGCAAATACTTTATTTTTAATTGAAAAAACAAAGCATTGGATTTGACTCACAGAAACAAAGTCACGCAGAACAGCATCTCAACAGCCTTTCAAAGGGATCAAATTGGAGTAATATGAGAAATATAAAATGCCAACAAAGTGCAAATGAAATGGGTCAAAATACTTCCGGTTCTGGCGCCGCGCGAGTGGCTGCCCATTTACAGCAGCGTGGCTCACTATTGAGCCTTTTTCGTGTGTTTTTTCCCTTTACCCCGTTTTATTTTATTTTTACCTCATCTCAGCAATGGACATACAACTTGCGGTGGTTTTACAGCTGTTGGGGGCTGTTTTTTGCGCGATCGTGTCCGGAGATGAAACTCGGAGCTACGGATCGATCGTGTACTCAAGAGATCAGCTGTTTGCACTCCGTGCTAACCCCGCGTCGGCTCCCGGAGCGAGACCCGATATCCCCCGCGAGCTGAGGAGAAAGAGACGGGGGATGTCGTGCGGGGGCTACACGCCAGGCAAGGAGGAGACGATACAACCCCGTCCTCCCGTCCGTTATTATAGGGAATGCTAGATCCCTCCCCAATAAAATGGACGAGCTAACAGCGCTAACTCGGCACGAGAGGATTGTCCGGGAGGCTAGCTTGCTGGTGTTCACGGAGTCGTGGCTAACAGAGCTAACGCCGGACGCCGTCGTGGAATTGGACGGCTTCCAAATACTACGCGCGGACAGGACACTGGAGAGCGGTAAGAGGAAAGGGGGAGGGCTGGCTGTGTTTGTTAATGATAGATGGTGTAACCCTGGGCACATAACTGTTAAGGATCAACTTTGCAGTCGGGACATTGAGCTGATAGCTGTTAGCATGCGTCCGTTCTATTTACCGCGAGAGTTCAGTCATGTGATCGCGGTGGCGGCGTACGTGCCACCCTCTGCAAACAGTGAGACAGCCTGTGACGTACTGACTGCAGCTGTGAGCAGGCTACAAACACAGCACCCAAATGCCCTGCTCCTTATCTCTGGTGACTTCAATCATGCTTCTCCTTCCTCCTCTCTGCCTTCATTCACACAGTGGGCAAATGAGTTGAACCTATTTTCCAATAGGTTTGATCAAATGCCTGACCTCGCTCAGGCTCCCCTGCTGCAGCCCCCACCAACCCCTCCTGCCACTGCGAACGAGACCCTCTCTCCCCCTCTCTCTCTCCACAGGCTCCAGTTCCCAGCCTCATCAGACAACCACCACTTCCTCCTGCTCAGCCTTGTTCCTCACAACATCTCAGGTGAAGAACCAGCTGAGGAAGATGAAGGCGAGGAAGGCAGCAGGCCCAGATGGGATTAGCTCCCAGCTCCTCAAATCCTGCGCAGACCAGCTGTGTGGAATCGTCCAGCACATGTTCAACCTGAGCCTGAAGCTGGGCAGAGTCCCCCAGCTGTGGAAAACATCCTGCCTGGTTCCGGTTCCAAAGACACCCCATCCGAAGGAGCTCAACAACTTCAGACCAGTGGCGCTGACGTCTCATCTGATGAAGACCCTGGAGAGACTGGTCCTCGTCCATCTGCGCCCCCTGGTCAGCTCCTCAATGGACCCACTCCAGTTCGCATACCAGCCTGGCATCAGTGTGGATGATGCCATCATCTACCTGCTCCAAACTTCACTCTCCCACCTGGAGAAGGCGGGGGGCACGGTGAGGATCATGTTCTTTGATTTCTCAAGTGCTTTCAACACCATCCAGCCCGCCTTTTTGGGAGACAAGCTGGAGCAGGGGGGAGTGGCCCACCACCTCATCACATGGATCTACGACTACCTCACAAACCGGCCACAGTACGTGAGGACACAGGACTGTGTGTCTGACGTGCTCCTCTGCAGCACGGGAGCGCCGCAGGGAACTGTTCTGGCTCCCTTCCTGTTCACCCTCTACACCTCGGACTGCAAATACAATTCCACAACCTGTCACCTGCAGAAGTTCTCTGATGACTCTGCGATTGTCGGCCTCATCACTGACGGTGACGATCTGGAGTACAGAGGGGTTACGCAGGGGTTCGTGGACTGGTGTCAGCAGAACCGCCTCCAAATCAACGCTGGGAAATCCAAAGAGCTGGTGGTGGATTTCCGCAAGCGTCGGCACTCTCCACCTGCACCAGTGAATATCCAGGGAACAGACGTTGAGAGGGTCTCAACTTACAAGAACCTGGGTGTTCATCTGAACAATAAACTGGACTGGAGCGACAACACAGACGCTCTCTATAGGAAGGGTCAGAGCAGACTCTTCCTACTCAGGAGGCTGAGGTCCTTTGGCGTTCGGGGAACACTCCTCAGGAACTTCTATGACTCGGTGGTTTCATCAGTCATCTTCTATGGAGTGGTCTCCTGGGCAGGAGGCATCTCGGGCCGGGACAAAAAGAAACTGGACAAACTAGTGAGGAGGGCCAGCTCTGTCCTGGGCTGCTCCCTGGACTCTGTGGACTCAGTGGGGGGCAGGAGGATGACGGCAAAACTGTCATCAATGCTGGACAACCCAGCCCACCCACTCAATGACATTCTGAGAACACTCCACAGCTCCTTCAGTGATAGACTGTTACACCCTCGCTGTACCAAAGAGAGATTTTGCCGCTCCTTCCTGCCGACTGCTGTCAGACTTTTTAACAAGAACATTGGGTCAGGCCTACAAACGGGAGGGCATTAGTGCAATTGTGCAGTCCTAGGATGCAATATATACTACTACTGTACTTTCAGCCAATGGTGTACTTAAATATTGACCAATGATGTATTTTGTTTACCATTACAGTATTCTTATAACAGTACTTCTATCACTGCAGCATTTCTACCATTGCAGGACGTTCACTATTACAGTACTTTTATCATTGCAGTATTTTTCTATCGTTGCAGTACTTTTACTGTTACAGTACTTTTACCATTACAGTATATTTTATCATTGCAGTACATTTTACCATTACAGTACTTTTATCATTGCAGTATTTTCTATCATGCAGTACTTTTCTATCATTTCAGTACTCTTACCATTACAGTACTTTTATCATTGCAATATTTTTATGATTGCAGTATTTTCAATCATTCAGTAGTTTTTATCATTACAGCGTTTCCCCCTCTGTATAATGGACAGGCATTAGGAGTGTTTCCTTACACTTAGATACGTTTATACTGTGTATATTTGCATGCTTTTTAAGAATGTCTGCTGCTAATGTTATGTTCTACATTAACGGCTACATTACGCCGCCGACTCTGTGTGATCTATATCTTTGCTGCTGTAACACCTCAAATTTCCCCATTGTGGGACTAATAAAGGACATCTTTATCTCTTTTAAATAATGGGCTGTCACACCGAGGTCGTTATGGTTACTGAGAGAAATCCAGTAATCACCGGAGAGCGCGACTGCTTCCGCCTTCTCCGCTTCCTGCAAGTCTTGAATGCGGGTTGCAATGGTGTATCTCGAGGACAATTTTAAGTGCACGCAATGCGAAGTATTTCAGCCAGACCTTCGTCCTCCACGATGCTAACACGCAGGGGCCACCCACTTAGCTATAGCTTCGGAGAGTCTGTTTTTAGTTGATCCATCCATCGGTTTCTGTCGCAAATTATCCATGGATGCCTGGGTTTGACAAGCGGTTGGAGAATTGGCATCAGCGGTGTGCTTGGCCATCAAATGGTGTTTTAAACTGGACGTGCCGCGATGGTAGTTAAGTGCACAATGGCAATACACACAAATGAGTGTGCTCTTATCAATGACACCATTAGGTAACTTTAAAAAAAAAAAAAAAAAAAACAGTTGTTCAGAATTGATTTTGCGTCATTTATACCACTCGCCATGATGCTTAAGCCACCCATTCAACGAGAGACTCCAGTTCCTTTTACAGATGTTTATTCTTCAGCACAACGTAGAAGTAAAAGTTCAAACATACAACATAAAACAATATATCACATTTACGACAAATTGCTTTGCTTCGAATCAAAGCTAATCACAATAAACAATGCAAAAATAATACTGACCACTTTGGCCTGCTCTCAATCAACGGCAGTCTTCTCCCGGAGAAAATATTGACAGTAAAAAACTGTGATGCTTCAAAACTTCTTCTATTTGACTTATATATTCACTCGGCTTTGGCAAACAAAGAGGAATGACCAGGAAAAAATAACAGATCAACTTGACAAAATGCCGCAACGGCAAGTGCTTTGCGATCTATATAATGCTTAGGGGAATTCTGAAACATGCAACTTACATTTCAAAATACAAGGCATGATATTTCAAAATAAATATGGCAGAATTTACAATGCTTTTAGTTCTATAAACAGGCGAAAACTCCGCACAGCAAGCCCAGGCGTGTCCTAAATTTCGCCAAGACTCATCTTGGCCTAATAAACAATGTAGTCCGATGACGTAGCGCTGACGCTTGCGAGACCGGAAAAAAACATCAAGCACGCAAAATTTAGGAAACGCCTGAATGGGCTTAACGTGCGGAGTTTTCGCCGTTTTATAGAACTAAAAGCATCATGGTGAATCGTAAAAATGACGCAAATTCAATTCTGAACTGCAAGTTTTTTGTCATTTTGTCATTGATAGAGCAAGGTCATTTGTGTGTATTGCCATCGTGAAGTGAATTGCCGCCGTAGCACGTCCAGTTTAAAATACCATTTGATGGCCAAGCACATCACTGATGCCAATTCTCCAGCCCCTTGTCAAACCCAGGCATCCATGGATAATTTGAGACAGAAACCAGTGGATGGATCAACTAAAAAGAGACTCACCGAAATCATAGCTAAGTGGGTGGTCACTGCGCGTTAGCATCGTGGAGGACGAAGGTCTGGCTGAAATGCTTCGCATTGCGTCCAATGACTGCACTTACGAATTGCCCTCGAGATACACCATTGCAAGCCGCATTTATGACTTGCAGGAAGCGGAGAAGGGGGAAGCAGTCGCACTAACCGGTGATTACTAGACTTCTCGCAGTCACCACAACGACCTCGGTGTGACAGCCCATTATTTTGACCCATTTTATTTGCACTTTGTTGACATTTTATATTTCTTATATTACTCCAATTTGATCCCTTAGAAAGGCTGTTGAGATGCTGTTTTGTGTGACTTTGTTTGTGTGAGTCAAATCCAATGCTTTGTTTTTCAATTAAAAAAAAAGTATTTGCATAAAAACAAAAACAAAAATCAATTCTCATGTTAAAGTTATTGCAATTCAATAAAATATTGAATTATATAAATATACAAATAAAATGGGAGGGATTTTTTTACAATGAATAAAGGGATTTCTTTTACAATTAATAAAATGTGTGATCAACTACGAATTAATTATGAAAAATGCAATTAATTGTGATTAAATATTTTAATTGCTTGACAGCACTAATATATATATATATATATATATACATATATATATATATATATATATATACACACACACAGTGAACCCTCGCTACTTCGCGGTTCAGTGCTTCGCGGGTCTAAAAAATATTCGGGGGCATTGTAGTTTCGCCGAGCGGCACGACGGGGCGCTGGAGCGGTTAGACGGCCGGCGTGCGCCGAAGAAGAGCGTGGGCGAAGAGGAGAGTGGACGAAGAAGAGCACGTTCCCCCGGGTACGATTTGGGGCGACGTTTCGCGCGGTTCGGACCGTACCAGAGCTCCGGAGGAGGCCGGCCGGCGTGTGGCAGTTAAGCCGAAGAGAAGCACCTCCCGCCCAGGTACGGGCGGTGTCAAGCGGCCCCTAAGTTTAACCGAATGGAAGCTCCGGAGGAGGAGGGCATGCTCGCGTCACAGTTAAGCCGAATAGGAGCACCTTCCCCGGGCACGGGCGGTGCCAAGCGGCCCCTAAGTTTAACCGAATGGAAGCTCCGGAGGAGGAGGGCATGCCCGCGTCACAGTTAAGCCGAAGAGGAGCACCTTCCCCGGGCACGGGCGGTGCCAAGCGGCCCCTAAGTTTAACCGAATGGAAGCTCCGGAGGAGGAGGGCATGCTCGCGTCACAGTTAAGCCGAAGAGGAGCACCTTCCCCGGGCACGGGCGGTGCCAAGCGGCCCCTAAGTTTAACCGAATGGAAGCTCCGGAGGAGGAGGGCATGCTCGCGTCACAGTTAAGCCGAAGAGGAGCACCTTCCCCGGGCACGGGTGGTGCCAAGCGGCCCCTAAGTTTAACCGAATGGAAGCTCCGGGGGAAGAGGGCGGGCGTGTGTCACAGTTAAGCCGAATAGGAGCACCTCTTCCGCCCGGGCACGAGCGGAGCGCGAGGCTGTCAGTTATGAATGAATAAATGAATAAATAAATAAATGAAGAATGCCACCTTTCATTTCACTGTCATGATCCGTGCCTGTCATGCCGCGTGTGTTTTTGTTTTTTCAGCTGTGTGGGCGTTCCTCCAGCGATCGTCTCGCGCCATGCCGTCAGCTACTGCGAGACGCGCCCACCAGCCCCGCACCGGATTCCCATTCACTCACGTCGGATTGTTATCCTACTTGCTCATGCTCCCGTACTTCGATCGTTATCTTGTTCAAGTGTTTCTTGTTGTCGCGTTTTTCTTTCATTTCGTTATCAGCTTTTTCTGTCGATGATTGGTCTCCTCTTATCCTTCCGTGGTAAGCAATCTTCGTTAGTCATTCCTTGCCTTTTGCAAGCGTTTTTCGTTCTATAGTTATTCCCTTTTCCTGGTGCAAGTGTTCCACCAGCGCTTTACGTTCTTTCCGCCGCTAGATTATATATATTATAGCCGATAGACCCTCATAGTCCTAGATTGTAATTGGATACTGACTATATTGTGATTATAATAAATATCTTTGTCTCACCACCTTTTTTCCCGTGTCTGCGTTTGGAGAGTCCTGCTCAATCCTCCAGCTCTGCTGGAGGATCATAATATTCACAGGGCACACCGGACGCGTACCAGCAGGTAAAAGTCGAAGTAATTAAATAAATACAAAAAGAAGTAATTGAATAAATACAAAAATAATGGCTGGGGAATAAAAAAAATAATAGTTTTAATAATAATTTTTTTTTGTTATAACATGAATTTCACTCTCTCTCTCTCTACCTGTATCTATATATATATATATATATATATATATATATATATTTTTTTTTTTTTTTTTTTTCTTTTAAGCATTTTTTAAGGTGCACCGCTACTTCGCGGATTTTCAGTTTTCGCGGGTGGTCTCGGTCCCCATTAACCGCGATAACCGAGGGTTCACTGTATATATATATATTTTTTTTTTTCAACACCATTCACCATTGTTCTGCAAATGTGGCAACCAACTACTACTGTGGAAAGGGAACTGATGTTGCATGGATGAATGGAATATCAATAGACACCTTGTGGCTGAAGCCAGAGGGCAGCCATCTTACGTTGCCTCTATTAGTGACATCTGTTATTCTTTTTACTAGACAACACTGTTCTCAGTGTGCTTTAAGATCGGATCCCTGTGTGCAGTCATGAAAACCTCTCAAAGAACAATTCACTGTTTATATCAACCATTAAGAGTATGTTATCTCAGTAGCATGATTTGTTCCTGATAGATTTCGCAGCAAATTTACCTTATGAATGGGAAATTTCAAATTACATTCTTATCCTTGCCAGAGGAACCATTGTATTCAAGTTAGGCGGGCATAACGAGTAGCAATTTAAGATGACCGCCAGTGGCTTCACTTCAGACCCACTTTTCGCCCAAACACACCAAGAGGAAGCAACCATCGCGGCAGGAATCATGTTTTAACTTTAGTTTTGCACAAGAACATTAACAAGAGCATTGGATAATGACAAACTTTAACAAACACTAAAATTTTATTTGCCGATGTATCATGATGTTGAGCGAGCTGTGCATGTTGGCTGGCGGCAGCTCTGAATAAAGCCACTTGTGCTCTCACTGGTTAATCTCTCAACCAAGGATTAATCCAACTGTTACATCAATGCGGTGATTTTCAAATAGTGGGGCGATGCTGAGGGGGGCGCGTGGGACCCTGGGGAACATAGTTTTTTTTGCATGGTTTTGGGACCGAAAAAGGCGCTCTCAGACAACGCAAGTTTGAGCTCGTCAAACTGTTTGTGCCCCTAGTTCACGCAGTACTGGTTTTAAAAAAAAAGTGTCGCCCTGTCACGCAGTAGTGATTAAAAAAAAAGCGGCGCCCTGTCACTCATTGACCCGGAAGTGATTTCTTTCGCCGCTCCTTAAAGGCCCCGCGCCAAGCTATCTTGCGCCGCAGCAGAACGGACTTTATTTGAACTATATATAAGTCCACGCACAGCAGAAGCAAAAAGCTACGCAAATAAATGACTACGCAAACAAGTAGCGTTCTAAACGAGGAGCCGAGCAAGGAGGCGCTAAGCGCGAAAATGAATTGCTTCGAAGGACGCTCAATTTTTAAAAGAAATCTGACTCGAACCGCGTTTGGGTGGAGAGCCAGCAGCTATGAACAGAAATGTTGTATTGCAACCATTACATATCAAAACACAAAATAAGACGACGAATACGTGAGCAATTTAGCAGACGGAAATGGCTGACGTCATCACAACGAAGAGGTTCGACGTCAAACGTATTGTAAACATAAAAAAATGTAGAGTAAACATATTAAAACTGTTGCTTTGTTATTAATATAGAATTTTTTTTAAAACCGCCTGGCTCTTTTTGTCTTTTCTATATTATGTACGTATTAATAACTGTTTGGTTTGTTCATTTTAATAAAGTTAAAAAACAAAAAACAAAACGAATAGTAAATATTTATCATCTGATCAAGATTTGCATCACAGAGTACTGAGTTTCGAGATCCTCACAGTAGTCGTTCTCAAAATTATATATTTTTTTATCAATTTAGCTTTGTTAAGGGTTATTTTATTGACAATCTTACATTAATTTACAAAGAACATGTACATTAGTACGAAATGTAAAAAAAAAAAAATTGTGGTGGAGGGCGCGAATTGTTTTCTTCTTGGTAGGGGGGGCGTGACAGGAAATAATTGAGAACCACAGCATCAATGTAACATTTTTTAATTGTTTTAGTCTCAATATCATCCATGCATTGTTCCCATGACATTTTTTTGTTTTTCATGACCGTGCAAATGCTGATGGGAGGCATTTGTACCTTGAGAGCAAGGAGGAGGAGGAATGTTTCCACACTGTAGAAGCCTCTGTCGACAAAGTCACCCATGAAGAGGTAATTTGTCTCCGGGACATCCCCACCAACCTGTTGCAAACAATCCAATGAATGACATATCAGCGACGTAAAACAATTCAGTATCATAAGTTATTAGCTTGTATATTGGTGGCAGAGTTTGGTACATATCACCAACAGTAGATTTATTTCCAGTGAGGGCAGAGGCTGACTTTTTTCATTTTCAGTTCATAATGGCAACTGGCAGTCTGTGACACACCCACATTTGGAGTGACCACGCAATTGAATTTTTTTTTTTATAATATTAAAATGCTTTGTTCTCCACATCAGTTCTGAATTTTAATAACACTGTTCACCCCTGGACGGGAGACGCCACAATGTAATGCTCCTGGAGGAACACTTTAGAATACTATGGTGAAACGTTATGTAATGTTTACCTTCACCTTATCTCAAAGTCTAATTGCCCCAGTCAATGTTTTACTGCATTACGGTCAAGTAGTCAAGGTTTTATGTGTACAATGTGCAACACAAATTTAACTCGGTTGTATGTGCACAATGTGCAACACAAATTTAACTCAACAGTTAAGACCAGGGGTCTCAAACTCGCGGCCCGCGGGCCGCAATAGTTTGCGGTTAGATAAATAAGTGAGTGCAATGGAAAATAATACTGAAGGGTATTTAAAAACACATCACGATACTGTTCTGCAAGGTAAGGGTGGTCTCGTGTGTGTGTGAGAGTTCAGAATAGAGATGGCTCTCGGAAAGAAACTGTTTCTCAGTCTATTGGTCCTCGATTTGATGCATCTGTAGCGCCTGCCAGAGGGCATCATTATTGTTGTATTGCACTGGAGAGGGGAGCTTTCTAATCTCGTTGCACTCTTGAGTACAATGACAATAAAGGGATTTCTAATTCTAAAAAAAAAAAAAAATTCCCATTATTTTGCTCGTGACTTAACAGCTTCAGAGACTAAGGGTTGAGCAATATGGCCTGAAATTCATATCATGGTATTACAGTGAAACCCCGCTACTTCGCGGTTCACCTTTCGCGGGTTCAGTGCTTCGCGGGTCTAAAAAATATTCAAAAATTAAAAACTTTTTTACCCGGGCACGATCGGGGCTCTCCATTCGCTCCGCTCCGCGGGGGGATTGTAGTTTCGCCGAGCGGCACGGCGGGGTGCTGGAGCGGTTAGACGGCCGGCGTGCGCCGAAGAAGCGCGTGGGCGAAGAGGAGAGTGGACGAAGAAGAGCACGATCGGGGGCAACGTTTCGCTCCGTTCGGGACCTTATGAGAGCTCCGACCGGCGTGCGTGGCAGTTAAGCCCAAGAGGAGCACCTTCCGCCCGGGCACGAGCGGGGCGACATTTCGCTCCGTTCGGGACCGTACGAGAGCTCCGGCCGGCGTGCGTGGCAGTTAAGCCAAAGAGGAGCACCTTCCGCCCGGGCACGAGCGGGGTGACATTTCGCTCCGTTCGGGACCGTACGAGAGCTCCGGGCGGCGTGCGTGGCAGTTAAGCCGAAGAGGAGCACCTTCCGCCCGGGCACGAGCGGGGCGACATTTCGCTCCGTTCGGGACCGTACGAGAGCTCCGGAGGAGGCCGGCCGGCGTGCGTGGCAGTTAAGCCGAACAGGAGCACCTTCCGCCCGTGCACGAGCGGGGTGACATTTCGCTCCTTTTGGGACCGTACGAGAGCTCCGGAGAAGGCCGGCCGGCGTGCGTGGCAATTACGCCGAAGAGGAGCACCTTCCGCCCGGGGCACGAGCGGGGCGAAATGAAACCGAGTTCAACCGAACGGAGACACGCTTCGGGGGAGCATGTCCAGCGTGCGTGACAATTAAGCCGAAGAGGAGCACCTCTTCCGCCCGGGCACGAGCGGAGTGCGAGGCTGTCAGTTATGAATGAATAAATTAATAAATAAATAAATGAAGAATGCCACCTTTCATTTCACAGGGCACACCGGACGGCGTACCAACAGGTAAAAGTCGAAGTAATTAAATAAATACAAAAAGAAGTAATTGAATAAATAGAAAAAATAATGGCTGGGGAAGTTTTAATAACAATTTGTTTTTTTTTTGTTATAACATGAATTTCACTCTCTCTCTCTCTCTCTCTCTCTCTCTCTACCCGTATTCTATATGGTGTACTGTATACAGGGGGGTATACTGTATACCTGTATAGGTTTTTTTAAGCATTTTTGAAGGGGCGCCGCTACTTCGCGGATTTTAAGTTTTCGCGGGTGGTCTCGGTCCCCATTAACCGCGATAACCGGGGTTTCACTGTATTTGAATTTTGAAACGTCAGTAATAAGTGTAAAAACACAGGGAAGTAACTTGCTCCACTTCCTGAAAATCCAATGGTGGAAGGCACATTCAGTTCCCGATTTTGATTTGATATGAGCTTTTATTTATTTATATATTTATTATATTAAATCGCTCCCACACTCATCTGATTGCGAACGTGTGAAGCTGCAGCGATCCACAAATGAAATTCACATTGATGTACAGAGCAAGCGTATAAATGTTTAGTGCATTTTGAATAGAACCAAAAACTATACACAATGCCGGGTTCCACTATTATGAAACTTCATATAAAAACTAAAAGAAATACTTGTAAACATTTTTCAAGTTTGTTGAACACTAAAAGTTTAGTTATAGAAGGGACTAAAATCATACGAATAAAATTAAGGAAATGCACTGTGCTAAAGAAAACTAAAATCATAACTTGAATTGATTTTTTCATTTTATTTTTATTTAACCTGAATACAAAACGCTTTGTTTTGCATATCTAGTATACATAATATCATCTGCACATTCAAAATGTGGTCTGTGCCAAAAAATAAGAGAAAGAGAGAGAGGGAGAAATCTCAAGCGTGATGCACATCATAAAACTCGGAAAAGACGATGCTCAGCAAAACACAACTGGTAACCCATTTTTTCCCAATATATTTTAGCACTGTAAATTAGTATATTCTAACGACCTAGGTATGTTATGTTTTATTGTCGGGTGTTGCCATCATTGGCTTGTGGATAAAGTGGCATGTTGTACTTTGGGTCGTGAAATTTCCAATTCCATAAACGTAACACGGGTTGTGTGTTTGCAAGTTAGCACTTGTGCTCTTGCCGTTTCGAGGTCAATTAGGGCTGCACGATATTGGAAAAAACTGCCATTGCAATTTTTGGGGAGGCTGCGATCTACATTGCGATATTGAAACTAGAAGTTCTGGTGTTCGGTCCCAGTGACCCTTCGGCTCTCAACTCTGTTTACCTCGGCCCCCTGACATCTTATTTAAAGCCAAAACAAAACAGCCTTAAACTTAAGTTTTAAACTGGACAGTGATTTTAAATTAGATGGGCAAATCCGTGTTGTTGTTTGATCCAGCTTCTTTCACCTTATACAGCTCGCTAAAGTGAAGCCCTATCTTCCCAGCAGCACTTACAGTAAACAGTAATAATACATACCTTTGTTACATCTAGGCTAGATTACTGTAATGCGCTTCACTTTGGAGTGAGCCAGTTCTCCTTCAAGACCCTCCAATTGGCCCAAAATGCCTGCAGCTCGACTATTAGCTGGAGCTTGGAAGACAGATCCTATAACCCCAATCTTGGCCTCTCTTCACTGGCTCCCAGTGCACTTCAGAATTCGCTGTAAGATACTTCTGTTCATCTTCAAAGCTTCAAATGGCCTCACCCCAGCGTACCTCTCTGAGCTCCTTCACCCCTACGCACCTGCCCACTGCCTTAAGTCTGTGAACCACATGCTGCTGGAGTTGCAGCAACTTCTTGTCCAGGTTGCATTTCCTGAGGACCCTCAGTAAATCCAGACGCTGGTGGACCTTCTTTATCACTGCTGTCGTGTGGTGTGTCCAGGACAGGTTATCTAAGATCTGTACTCCCAGGAACTTGAATGTGTGGACCCTCTCCACACACACGCCTTTGATGTAGAGGGGGGGTGGCACAGTCTTGTTCCTCCTGAAGTCGTTGTTTTTGCAGTGTTGAGCTTTAGTCTGTTGTCCTCACACCAAGCAGTTAGTCTCTGGACCTCCTCCCAGTTAGCTGTCTCGTCACCTTTTGAGATCATACCGACCACTGTCGTATCGTCAGCAAATTTGACGATGGTGGTGTTTCCGTGGGCTGGGCTGCAGTCATAGGTGTAGAAAGCGTATAGGGGAGGGCTCAGCACGCATCCTTAAGGGGAACCGGTGCTCAGCGTTCGGGTGGAGGATCTGTGTAGGCCGAGCATCACTGTCTGGGGTCTGTTGGTCAGAAAGTCCTTCGTCCAGATGCGTGTGAGGGCAGGGAGGCCGAGAATGTACAGTTTGGTGATGAAGATGTCTGGGATGATCATATTGAATGCCGAGCTGCCATCCACATAGAGCATCCTGGCATACCTCTGCTGTTCCTGGTGGCCCAGCACAACATGCAGAGCAGTGTCGATAGCGTGTGGGAGGAAGGCAATCTCTGATGTGCCAGAGAACCAGTCTCTCAAAGCACTTCATGAAGACTGGTGTGGGAGCATCAGGACGGTAGTCATTCAGTTGGACTGTGGGTGACTTTTTGGGGACAGGAATAATGGTGGAAGGAGGGGATGACTGCTTGCGCCAGGGAGCGGTTGAAGATCCTGCAAAAAATGTGATTGTTGGTGGGCACATGCTCCGAGTGAGGGGGGAGTTGAGGCATTGTGTGCAGAGGTGTGACGGTTGGTGTGAGTCAAAGCGAGCAAAGAAGCAGTTTAACTTCTCCGCCGGCAACACACTCGGGTCTACAGATGTTATGCTACTTCCTCTGTTGTTGGTGACGCTCTGTAGATCCTACCACACCTCCCATGGTCTGTTCCTGGCAAGGTGGGACTCCAGCCTCCTCTTGTAGTCCGTTTTGGGTAGCTTAATGCCTTTTTTCAGGACAGCACGAGCCACACTGTACAGAGCTCTGTCACCTGACCTGAAGGCAGTGTCAAGGACTTGAGGAGTGAGCGAACCTGGCTGGACATCCAGGGTTTCGTGTTTGGGAAGGTCCGTATCGTCTTGTTCAGGGACACAGTTTCCGTGCAGAACTTGACAGTACACACTGTGTGTAAACATCAAGGTCCTGATGATCAAAGAGGTCCCAGTCTGTGTCATGAAAGCAGTCCTGTAATTCACTCATGGCGGTCTCATGCCAGGCTTTCATAGTCTTTGTGGTGGACCTGAATCTGCGTCTGAGAGGGGTGCACGCAGGCCTTATTAAAGTCTGCCGTGACTATATAAACGCCATCGGGGTGGGTCAGCTGTTGTTTGATAATGACACGAGTAGCGAGAGCACCGTGCTAGTGTTTGCATCGGGAGGGAGGTAAACAGCAGTGACGATCACTTCTGTTAGCTCCCTCGGGAGAAAATAAGGCCGGCATTTAAATGGACATGTACTCGATGTCGGGGGATGAATGCTTCTCAACGATCATGCTGTTATTTATCATATATGTATATATATATTTATAAGTTCTCACGCACGTAAACACAGAGACCCCCACCCCTGCTCTTAGCGGTGTCTCTCGTTCGATCCGCGCAATGTAGCGAGCGCCCAGCTAGCTGGATGGTAGCGTCGGGTACGTTGGCCTTGCAGCCAGGATTCCGTTGATGATCACACAACTGTCTCGTACATAGCAGTTTCCCTGGATTTGTAATTCCAGATCGTTGATTTTATGGACTACGGATCTGGCGTTTGTGAGGTAGAGACTTGGCAGTGCTAACTTGTGTCGCTTTAGTAGGACACCGGACCTGCGGCCCCGCTTCTGCTTCCACTCTCTTCGTCGTCTGCGTCGCCTCCCGGTCCCGATGACAATCCACGGTGAGCCGGGCGGCCTCGCTCGTTCGTCAGGAATTATGCGATCATAGCAAAATTCCTCTGAGACGGTTATTTTGTCTCGATAACCAAAGTCCACAATGTCCTGGCGGGTGTATCGATACTGAGCCACAGTTGGTGTTAATAAAACCGAGCAAACATAAATAAAAAATAATAAAGAGCACCGGAAGAGAGAGCCATTAGCCGCTGCGTCCATGCGCGCCGCCATCTTGAAAAAAAAAAAAAGTGCAGTCGTTGGACGCAATGCGAAGTATTTCAGCTTGATCTTCGTCCTCCACGATGCTAACACGCAGTGGCCACCCACTTAGCTATGGCTTCGGCGAGTCTCTTTGTAGTTGATCTATCGTTTTTTGTCGCAAATTATCCATGGATGCCTGAGTTTGACAAGGGGCTGGAGAATTGGCATCAGCGGTGTGCTTGGCCATTAAATGGTATTTTAAACTGGACGTGCTGCGATGGTAGTTCAGTGCACGATGGTTGTAAGATAAGCTGAAGATCACATTAATCTCAAGTAACTTTATGTAATCAGTTTGTGTATTTCTAATCATGTTTTTATACACTACTTGTATCATTAATGATTCCACACACACACACACACATTTTTGCTTTAGCACACATACACACACACACACTTACATTTTTGCTTTAGTTTCTATTTCCTTGGTTTCATTGTGAGTTATGGCTGGCTTCCTGTCTCCTGGAGATCCGTTTAGTCTAAAACAGACCTTCATTGTCAGTTAAGCTCCTGTCTCCTGGTGATTAGTTGTTAGTTATGGCCCCCATTGTCAGTTAAGTTTTGAGTCAATCTCTAATAAAAGCAGAGGCGGCAGGGAGGGGGGGTGAGAGAGAGGGTGCGCGGAGCTGAAATGAGCAAGACCCCGGTCTGCTCTTGGCCTTTCTCCCGGCCGGCCAGTAAAAATGAACAACCATGCTTGCTTACTACTAGCGATTAGCCACCTTTTAATTTCAGTAAGCAGTAAACTAAGCTCTCCCAAACGGCGTCAGGGCATTTAAACCTGACATTTATCTGGTGCCGGAACCTGGGGAATCACATCTGGACGCCGCAACGATGCAGGACCTTTGGACGCCACAGATGTCAGCGCTTCCCCGTTGAGGAAGCGGGTCTCCGAACTCCTGATTCGGCCGGCCGCCCGGAGACGATTCCCTATCGCACCAGGCAGATCCAGGGGAAACCATTATTTCGTACCACCATTTTAAAATTTTAAAATGTTACAACAATTGGTAGGGGAGTGAAAGAGTGATTGAGACCAGGCGCGCGCGCGGGGCCGGGCCCCCACCGTTTGCCAGTACTGTTAAATAGACTGGATCGTGCTAGTCCAAGGAGTTATATAAATGGAATTAGGCCATAACTCATTGAGAAACTGGGTTCATCGGGAAACTAGGTTTCCCCTGCGGATAGCACGGTAGTGTAAATTAAGGGTTCTGCGGTCCGTCTAAAACTGAATCGCGTTATTCAAGGAGTTACAAATGGAATTTGGACGCAACTCGTTTAGAAACAGGGTTTTTCGTTACGGATAACGCGGTCGTGTAAAAGAACGTCCTGCGGTACATCTAAACCGGATCGTGTTATTTAGGGAGTTATAAAAGAAATCAGGTCGTAACTCGGTCAAACCGATAACACGGTAGTGTAAATTAAACGTTTCTCGGTACGTCGAAAACCTCGAGGAAGTCTACTCACAATTTCACATTAAATTTAGGAAATAATAAAAAATAAATTGCGTTATTTTCTGTGGTTTTTATTCTTTTTATTTGCATTGAAATTTCTTTGGGAAACAAACTGCATTTTTTTTGACTGAGGAGTGATCTCAAGTTAGTGTGTGCTGCGCAGATGCGATTGTGGGATCGGTGTGTGTGTGTGTGTGTGTGTGAGAGAGAGAGAGTGGTGGTTGAGTGTGAGTGTGGAAGATTGTGGGTGTGTGAGTAAAAGTAACGGACTTCAGACAACAATGGAAAATGGGTCGAAACGTGGCCAAAGAGTTGAAAGCAAACCCAGACGTGAAGTTTATGAACGGGTATGACCCGGATTGTTGCCAATTTCTGGAGAGGTGGGTTTAGAAATATGACTTTAAGCCACGCCTGAAGGATCAGGTTTTGAAGCAGTGAGAAGACAATTGGCGGAAAAAAGGAAGCTGAAGATAAGAAAAGGAAAAACACATCAGTGGACGTGCAACGTACATTTTGTGTGTGAATGTTTGCGAAAACCGTATGCAAAGTGAGTGAATGGTGTGATTGGGGATTACAAATACCATTTGGTATTTTATTCCATGTAATAAAGTAGGGTTATAAACAGCAGACTGGTGTGGATGCAGAGGCAAGAATTCTCCACCTGAAAAGGTTGACGTGAGAATTACCACAACAGGAAATTTGAGTTGCTGTCCTACTAATAAGAAACCAGTTTTTAGAACACCCTAGGTGTTGACAAACTGGACCAAATTTTCTAGGGCGGAGATATTGGGTAGTAAAATAGAACCCAGAAATATGCTGCAGTGTAAGGATTGGACGCATGTGGAAAAAAAAACAGGATCTTAATAAAATAAAAAAAAGATTTGGGTAAAATGGAAAATTAAATAAATTTAATATAAATTCGGAGGTTGGTTGAAAACTCACAAAAGTACGATACAGTATCGCCAGAATTAATAATCATAGACAAGACAAAGAAAAATTCTAAAAAGATAGAGAAATCTAAGGCACGGACACACCGGTGCGTTGCTTTGCACTTGTGGCAGAGGGTGCACCGGCCCTACAGGGCTGCGCATATATAAATTTAGTTGAGATATTAGTTGAATTGAAGGATTTATTATTGGCCAAAGATAAAGATAGATTGTGATGTTGTTATTACTAACATGTTCTTCTTGTTTGTAGCTGTTCAGTGTTGAGAACTGTGTGTGTCGTTTTGTGGGCCCGTGTATACGTTCGTGTGTCTGTCTGTGTGTCTAAATGTCAGGAAGAGTGATAAAAGTGGTTGGAATTGTGCTAAAAGGATTGATGAAGTAGAGATAAAATTGAATCAATGATTAGTAACCAACAAAAGGCTACTTATGAGTGATGAGATATTGAGTAAAATAATTCCAAAATTTACACAAGAAATAAATAAAGGGGAAGATTTGAGGAAATGCATTTATTCCAATTTGAAAATAAAATACAATAACTTTTACGATGGGACAGGCTCAAAGAAATGAGATAGAAAAATTGCCTGATGTGCGTTTTATGAAAAGATTTAGCCCAGACGCCTAGGCTGATTTAGAAAGATGAGTGAAGATAAGGAAAGACATAGAAACAAGAGCAAGAAAAAAAAGGAGGAAATGCACCAGCCGAGGAACAAAGAGTTAGCAGCTCTGTGAAGATGTCCCAAGTACGGGGAGGAAGTCAGAGAAAGAGTTTGGCGATTGAAGAAGGTGTGACATGAACAAATGAATGAGGATGAGAATTAGATTCTGCTTTAAGGGTGAATAGAAGAAATAAATATTTTATATTTCATATTTCAGTTGATGATGTTTGTATTAAGGTAGACCAGAAATGGTATGAAATGCAGAGATAGAAATGACAGGAAAAAAGATGATAATTTGGTTAGAAGGGCTTTCATTAAAGCAGAGAAGAAATTTGAGACTACAAATAACATTGATGTGTTCTTGTTCACTTTGAGGTAGAACTGGTTGAAGTGAAATGAGTCACAAAGTTAGAAAAATTGGAAATAAAATAAAATTAACATGTTCACTTTTATGATGAGACATTTGTGATTAGGTGAAGGAAAAAAAGAAAATTACAGGCTTTTCAAACAAAACAATTTAAATTGGTCGACTTGTCAAATGGAGGGGAAAATCCTAAACTATGCACAAAAGTATGAACGTGTTGAGCAGAAGAAAAAAAAAAGAGGAAGCAGAAAGTCTTGTTATAAACATTAATTTTTCAGGATGAGTTGTGATAGCAACGGAGGATCACGTGACGTAAAAAAACAAACATAATAAGTAAGTGTAGAAGCAGTTCTACATCAACGTGCGTTCTACTACTGTGATACACTGACGCAATTGGACCTTAATATCAGAGTCAATAAACAAGGGCGAATTCAAACAAACGTCAAAACTTTAAAAGGGCGCATTGTCAGTGATGAGCAAAAAGAAAAACATTGCCAGAGCCTTAAAACCAATAACAGAGAAGTAAATGATGTTTTCATAGAAGGGTGTAATTATTGTAGGGCATGGATTGCAAATTACTCAGAAATCACACGACCATTGCTGGACATCATTTATGACAAACCAATGACATTTGCGGAAGAGAAAAATAGTTTGAACACTTGAGGCTGACAAAGCTTTTGAACTTGTCAAGCATGAACTCATTGATTACGATATTAGCACTACCACCTTGATATTTAATTGCTAAATTGAGTCATGGGAATTCCCATGTCTCAACAGGGGGGATGATTGATATCTATAGTACAGCAAGTCTACACAACCTTTTTAAAATTTTTGTAGGTCATGTCTAGTGAACATGAGACTGTGGTGGATTTTGTTGTTGATGTGTGGGTCTGGCTCGGCTTCCCTCTGGGATGGGTCACCGAGCAGGGCGGAGTTGGTGATGGAAAAAAAAAAAACTCTGACACAGCCATTTTGGTTAGAAAGGGATTTTGTTCTCATCACGTGCTGATGTCGGGGAAAATCTCCCCAAGGAGAAGGGGGAGGGAGGGGAGGGTCTCTCTCTCGAGAGCCTTCCCTTCCTGTGGGGAGGGCAAACCAAAGACATGAATGTCCAGTTCTCCCTTGTTGCATGTGCATTCTTGTCCTGCTGGCCCTTGGCTGAACCTTTCGGCCGCCTCCTGTGGGTGCCTGGGGGGGCCCCTCCCAGGCGCGACTTCACCTTCCTTGGGACGTCGGGGACCCCTGTTAAATCCCTGACCCTTCGTAAATAATGTTGAGGCCCGATGCCTCTCAAGACTGTAACTTATGTATTAGGGAGGTCCAACACAAGACTTGGTATTCGTAAAAGCAACAATATCGTCATAGCCATAAAAAAAGTTGGATATGTTAGACCTTGTGGAAATACACTACAAGACCAAAAAGGGAGATTGTACCGACAAAGCATCTTAATGCACTACCAAACTACTATGAGCCATTTGAGCAAACAGTGACTGCAAAAAATGGCTTCATGGACTTGTGTTGCTGCAGAAACATAGGAAAGTAAATCATTTGCATATTAGTCACAACAATTGGATCCCGTGGCGAGAGCCACGTCAGAGTGTGATCAAGCAGTCCTCACCGCTGATTTAAGGAATACAAAAATGACATTCTTGTCCACCACATTCACATTGCACGGCGACCTAATTGTCACAGGGACACATTACACTGATAAGGTGCGGTGCGCTCAGCCCCGCGTCACTTTTCCCCGCACCAGTAGAAGGCACGCCACACGACTGTGGAGGCCGCGTCCAGATTGCACCAGACCGCGACCTGACCTTATGGACACTTTTCTCCCGACTGGAGAGACATGGACACTTTTCTCTCGACTGGAGAGATTCAGGCTTGTAAGACACAAACCAGGTGCACATTCCAGACTGATAAGAAATAGAAATGAGGTGCACATTCCAGACTAATAAGTAAAAGTGTTTGATAACCAAGGTCACAGGCTGAGATCACACTGACTTTTATGCGATGGGAGTATTAGCAGTGTGATACCAACAGATAACTTGTAAGAGAGAAATTGTTCGAATAAGCAGGAAGAGCGTAGGCGAGTGTGAGAAAGTCAAAGTTTGAGGTTTCCCATCCTGTAGGAGCTGTATGGTTACAATGTGGACTGACAGTCAAGATAAATGCTTATGTGTTCTGTCGACATTGGGAAAACAAGGGCTTTGAAACCACAACAAGAAAAGGAAAGTTGTGCATAAAGCATGTCTAAATAGTTATTTGTAAATGCAAAATTTACTTAACAGAAAATGACACAATTACAATTGGAAACTGCCTCGCTGACAATGCAGCAAAGGCTGCAGCCCAAGGCATGACCTCAAAGTCGACACTGCATTCCTACAAGGGAGAATGAACACACACAGCAAATCAACTTGACAATTTGATCTCACGCCAGGAAAAATGCACCACGAATTGAACGCACACATTGGGATAACAAAGGTGCAAACATTGCTGAGGACAGGATCAGCAAATTGACAGATGGCAAATCCTGGCTGCCTAATTCATTGGTTGAAAGGAGTAACAAGAGTGACACATGAGCGTAGTCATGTGTCAAGAGGGGGAAGTGTGATATGAAATTATTCCCACATACAGACTTTTCAACGGATTATTTTTTTTGGAGACAATGTTATTTGTTAGAGATGATGCAATATTGCTTAGTTGTAATTAATATGTTTTCAAAATGGGTTAAGTTGTTTCCAACAACATATGCTGATGCTAAAACAGTTGTAAAAGTATTGTGTAATCGAATTATCCCAACATTTGGAATTTCAAGAGTGATTTAAAGTGAAAGTGATGCATTTTGATGATGTTGTAACAAGTGGGACAGTTGCTGCAAATTGACTCAAAGCGTCATTGTCCATACAGTCTGCAGGACTTGTGGAACGTACTAACGGAACTGTCAAGGCCAGACTTATTAAGACAATGAGAGAAACAAAAAGACAATGGCCCGACTGTGTTTCAACCACAGCAATGAGGATAGTGCCAGCTGAAGGAAGGACACTATCCCCTATCGACTCCCAGATTCATCAGAACCACCAGCGACTGGCACATCTGTCCCAGTCCAAATGAAAAACATGTTTGACCGAAAAAGATGAAAAGACAATTACTGGCCAGTGTGTTCTGATCCACAGAGAAATCACGTCCGTGTGGGAGACCAACTCTTCTTCAAGGTGTCGAAACCTCGTTGGGACAGTGAATGCTGAGACGGCCCTCGCCAGGTGATGGCAGTGACCCCGACGGCAGCAAAGGTCGCGGGGCGTGGCGGCTGGATCCACCAGTCGCAGTGCAAGATTCTCCGATTTCCTGCTGAAAGGCCTAGCGACGGAAGTCCCTCGGAAGTCTCCACCAGAGTCATAGTCTCAGACCACACGTACATTAGAACCATACAACCAGCCACAGATATGAATGTTTGAAGCCACAGAACAAAAAGATTAGATATATATTTTTGGGAAATTAATGACGTACATAAAGAAATTTCAGCGCTGATTGGAGAACATTACTGCAACTTACATTTTTAACGAAAATGAGACAATTATTGATGTTATGGCCACTATGAAGAATTTGAAAGACACAATTTATCGTGATAATTATCATTTTCATTTTGTTATGTGTACAGGGTTCGCGGTTAACCGCTTCCCGATTGTCCGGGGCAAGTGAAATTTGGCCACGGGCAAGGTAAAATTATGGGCAACTTACCCGACCGGGCAAGCATTTTTTGAGGCAGCCAAATATCTTTAATTTCGAGGAAAACTGTGGTGTGATCTGTTTGTAGTCACTGTATGGTGATGGTTTAACCCAGACACCCCCTTATGTTGTGGTATGGTCCATTGGCCTTTTCGGGGGCAATGGGCGGGCGCTACGGGGATCAGTTAGTTCAGTGTATGTCGAGTTAAAGTGAACGTCAATAAATCCCGCAGTATTGGAACTCGCTGTAGTTGCATCCTCATTTGAAGTTTGAAAAACACAACAAAAACCTACGATATTTTGGCCGAAAATTGACAGCCGGAAGTTTTTACCTTCTGCGCATGTTTACAAGTGGCGACGAGTTTGTTCAAATCCGAACATTTCGGATTCCTCTGACATGACTAAAATAGCTCGAATATTTTTAAGTAGACAATTCAGTTGTGAGTAAGGAAGGGAGTAATATTTGATTATTGGCTGTTAATTCATTCGTTCCATGATGTGACCTGACGTCAGTGACTGTGTTCTGTTTATGCTATGAAATTTATGGAGGCAGCACCACAGGCACTGGTCTTAAAGGAATACACAAATTTCCCACACTCATAATTTACTCATGTGATTACTCAATTAATAGGCTCTCTTGGATTTAAAATTGACCATCTGGATTGCTGTAATATAAGTTTCCCAATTTAACATGCAGATTTGTTAATTATTAAAACTACAATTAACATTTTCAATAACTGCACAGGATGATACATGCTGTTGTGAGTAGGGTTTCATGGTTGATGATGAAATCAAGATTAATTTATGTTTATCAGATTATATGTTTATTTACATTTGTGGCACACATTTTACAACCATAAACATTTTATTCTTAGTCTAGCTTTCACAGGACCAGTTCTACCTGCCAGCTGCCAGCTCCTTACAGACATATGCTTCATTGACTGTTTCTTAATGCCTGCAACGTCTGCAACATAGAACTCATGAAGGAATAACATAATCCTGGGTCAGCAGACACCTAATTAATGTGTTAATACATGATACATTTTTATATAAGCAACCCTTATGATTGTAACGTATTTTTAATTCTTTCTAGGCAGGAACTGTCCGAACAGAAAATTCATGCAATTTGTAATTAGACACTTTGTCATACAAAAAGTCACTCAGGGCAAGGTAATTTAATCATCGGCCAAGAGAAAAAAAATTGTCACTTGCCCAAGTTGGGCAAGTAATTTGGCCACTCAGGCAAGGTAAATTTTAGTGGCACTTGCCCTATGGGCAAGCAGTTTTTAAAGTTAACTTCGAACCCTGGTGTTGAAGTTGCATTGTTCCTATGACAAAGACGATGGTTAATCGTATATTTGTTGCCCAAATGTACCATTACAACCTGATTGATGTTGAGAATGACAAATTCGAACTGGACAATGAAACCTAAAAAACACATGGACTTAACTGCCCCTGCCCCTACACGTGCACATACACACCACACAGGAAGAAGATCCGGGAGGCAAGGACGGCTGTCCCCTCCTACAACGAGGCAAGGGGCCTCCGCCAAGTCTCCCTAGAGACAAGCTCTGCGTGGAGACAGTTTTGTTATTTTTCACTAGGTATATTGAAACGTTTATTTATATGTTTTATTCCCAAGTGGTCATCAGACCATGAGGTTCTCGTTCCACGCGGAAGGGAGGAGGGGAATTTTTCCCTAATGTGGGTTTTCGCCCCTCCACTGATGATCACACTGTTGTATGATTTCATTATGATGATCTGTTTTAAAGCCGTAAAGTCATGATTTATTTGAAGTTTAGAAATCCACAACAGGGGGGAAATGTAAGATAAGCTGAAGATCACATTAATCTCAAGTAACTTTATGTAATCAGTTTGTGTATTTCTAATCATGTTTTTATACACTACTTGTATCATTAATGATTGCACACACACACACCCCCACACCCATTTTTGTTTTAGCACACGTACACACACACACTTACATTTTTGCTTTAGTTTCTATTTCCTTGCTTTCATTGTGAGTTATGGCTTCCTGTCTCCTGGAGATCCGTTTAGTCTAAAACAGACCTTCATTGTCAGTTAAGCTCCTGTCTCCTGGTGATTAGTTGTTAGTTATGGCTTCCTGTTTACTCGAGACAGACTCCCATTGTCAGTTAAGTTTTGAGTCAAGCTCTAATAAAAGCAGAGGCGGCAGGGAGGGGGGTGAGAGAGAGGGTGCGCGGAGCTGAACTGAGCAAGACGCCGGTCTGCTCTTGGCCTCTCTCCCGGCCGGCCGGTAAAAAAGAACAACCATGCTTGCTTTCTCCTGGCAATAGGCCACCTTTTAATTTTAGTAAGCAGTAAACTAAGCTCTCCCAAACGGCGTCAGGGCATTTAAACCTGAAAATGGTAATACACAAGTTGTAACAAAGCGCTTAACAAAACATTTTAAACCACAATAAAAATACTGTTACATAAAAACTTAAAGTTTAAAGGGACGGGCGAAAACCCACTTCTGGCCTTGCTTAGTCCATCCATTTTTAAAAGATTTGTCGTCATCCCTTCCAAAAATGGGCTGACATCCCAGGAACCAAATCCCATCACTGATACACAAATTCAAGTTTTGAATGGATAAGCAGTATCCTTAAAGATCTCTGAACACCAATCCAGCGTTGTCCGTTGCAAAGTCGGGACACGTTGTCTGGCGTAGTTCACAACATTATTAAGTCCTAACCGTTTTTGGGGACTCTGGGGGGTGACTCCGGCCAATTCAACATGTACAATCAGGTCGGGCGAGCAGGACAAATGAGCACTGTGATTGGTTGTTAGTGAGTGAATCAGTCCACTGGACAAGGACGCAAAGTGCCAAAACGGACAATGGGTGAAAATCGAAGCTATTCCTCACGAACTGAATCAACTTCGCTCATACATACTTCGGGAATACATCACGAGGGTGGACATCTTAGTGAAACACCAGGTGAAAATGATAGCAGTGTTCTTTGTTTACATTTTTTCTTATATACCTTTAATAACAATAGGGAACAGTGACTATCGCCGCCGATGGCATGGAGGGGTACTATTTCTCACACATGCGCAGAGGGTCCGGAGCAGTTGGTGTCTCCGTCAGCTTTTGCGGTGTGTTCGTTGGTTATTTTACGGTCAGACGACATTGAGGCCGTGGTGTGTAGAGGTCATAAGAGTAGGAGTAGTAGTAGTAGTAGTAGTGGTGGTGGTAGTATCATTAAATCTTAATGATGCTCATACCTAGGCAATAGTCCTGTAGAAAACGAATCTTTCGCTTTCACATGATCCTGTTGTCTACAATTGCTATTTCAATGATTCAGCCCAACATGAAAAAATATCACTCAAGATATTTCAATCATTCAGCCCAACATGAAAAAATATCACTCAAGATAATCCTATAGTATCAAATTGATTTAGATATTTACAACTAAAAACATGCAAATGATCCAGCATGGAAAAAGATTGAGAAAAATAACTTACTCTAAAAAGCTCCTTCAAGTCGTAGAACTGACCATGTATATCGCCACAGACCTGTAAAATGGATAATCATCGTCTGTAATCAAAAGTATATTATGGCCAATAATAAACACAAAAATTTCACTTACCGTTACAGGAGAGTCAACTCTCTGGACATTGCTTTCTTCAACCAGAATCTCTCTGACAATACAAATGAAAGCAACAGTGGTTCAACTGACAGTTGAAATTAGGCGATGGGTCAGCATCTTCAACAGATAAGTACTAACATCCTCACGAATGCTATAAGGCATTTTTGCTTAATGTACAAAAAGCGAAAGAAATTGAAAAAACAAAACATATGAGGTTATATTTTTCAAATTCTAACAAAGATTTTATATATATTACATGTAAGCAATACACACTTCGATGACAATATATATTACGAGCTTATATATATATATTTATATATATATTTATATATATATATATATATATATATATATATCTATTACATGCACACAAATAAAACAATATACAATACACATTTTTTTTTAAAAAGGCCTCGATCATTTTAATTCTAAACTTTCCACAGTTAACTATGGGTGGATTTGTAAATATTTTAGAGCAACGGAGCATCAGCCGTGATGCCGGCCACCTTGGCCGACGAGTGTGTTTCTCAGTTTCTCGTGTCTTTTACCCTAGGAGCCAGTGACGCAGTAGTGTTCTTTATGAGATGTGGCATTCTCATGCAAGATGATTTTTCGTCTGAGGCTACGAATGTTCGTTTTGTACCATGGAAGAAACAGTTACGTCAGAAACTACTTTACAGAGGTAATTTTCATAAGCTCAAGGACCCTAAAGGTACCTACCAGCTCTCTCCCCATCATTCCAGCACAAAACATACGCAACACCACCACCCCCTTGCTGCCGTCTCAGCCTTTTTTGGACATTGATGACATTCACCAATCATCCGCTGCGACAACAAACTGGGCCATCAAGGGTTTCACGGCACTCATTGGTAAACAAATCTGCTTGAAAATTAGCCTTCATGATTCCTGAGCCCGCTGCAAACATTTCTGCTTTAGGGTTGAATCGATATTAGCGTTAAGCACATTTGCAAACTTCTTGAGGATCCGAAACTTGGGGTGCGGTGCGTATATATATATATACGTATATATATATATATATATATACGTATATATATATATATATATATATACATACGTATATAAATATATATGTATACGTATATATATATATATATATATATATAAATAATATATGTATATATATAATATATATATATATATATATATATATATATATATATAAATAATATATGTTCTACAAGCGGCTAACCGTATTTCCCTCATGCTTGCTCGAAAGACTCATGTTTAGGCCTGAATGATGTTGCAATTCATAGCTGTTGCCATTGCAATTGCCCACCCAACGTCGAGTCACTCATACCTCAAGGCACCACAGTACAGTCATAGTCATGCACAATGATATTTTGCAAGTATTCAATCAACATTAACTACTATTTTATTTTATGAATAAACAAAAAAAAAAAGCACGCTATGAAATGTAAATTAATGACAAGAAAATGTATAGATGAGCATGAAATGTCTAATTGTTTTTTAAACTTATGAACATCGTTCCTAATGTGTTTTGTGGATGAGTGTGTGTTTGCAAATGTTACCTGGCTTTGGCACATAGTGCTTTTACTTCATTTTCCTTAATCAGTTCACAGCGTCTGAGCTGTTCAATTTGTCGGTCCAAGTCGCTGATGTCTCCCATTGTCACACACATAGGGAAAGCTGCTCACCCACTGTGGCCACACACTGATCTTCGCACTCTATGGTTTACTTGTACCACACAGTGTTTGATCTTCTGGTCATCGGGAGGGCCCTCCTCCTCTCAGTCAATATTCAACTGTTTTAAGTCTGGTCGTCACAAGAAGACACTCTGGATTGGCAAAATGAGAAGAATTAAAGATATAGATGTTTAAAGACAGAAAAGCTTCCATGTCATTATTACTACTGTTCTCTATCACATGTATCACTACACATTAGAGGTAGGGGTGTGTTTAAAAAAATAAATTAAAAAATAATTTAAATGGCGAGTCAGCGAAACAAATGTCCCTTTCATAGTCCAATATCAATTCAGAAAACTATAAATAGATTTTTTTTTTTAATATGTCTCTTTTTCATGAATAAATGTGACTTTTATGTCACACGAGCTCCGGTCACCACGCGATTTTGGCGTACCAAATCAACATGGTGGAAGCACGAAAATCACCGCCAACAAGCAAGTGAGTCACAAGGCATGTGACTGTCATGCGTTTACAGTGTGTTTTTGCCACTATATTTATGCAGTCTGCCCAGTGGATAGAATTAGTTGAAATTGTTCATGATTTCTAGCTTGCGCTTTGATCAGGTCATGTTCAGTAAAACATATGTAAATTAACTAGATTGGGTTCAATTCTTCATAGGGATGTAAAGATTCACTTAATACGACATAAACTTCCGTTTAATAGCAACACAGCAGTGATAAACAAGCATTTATAAAGGGAAAACGTTGCGGCTGACTCCTGACTTTAATTTACAATCACAATTTCTGACATAGTAGTTAGCACGCACAGGCTACCGTGTGCGTCTGATGGAATGTCGCACGCGATGTCCTGTTGTGATACGCTAACATAACGTTGCGTTTACTGTGGATTGTGGATTAGTCAGTGAACAACACATATATTAAAAACCAAAACATAGTTTTTATTTACACGACATTCAGCAAGGTTTCTGCCGTGAGGCAATACAACGAAAGCTATCTTTCATTTTCATTTCATTTGAGGGTTGTAACATGCAAAATATAAATTTCTTGTGCAATTTTAAAAAAAAAATTTAAAATGTCTCACTTGCACCCCATAGAAATTTTTAGAAACGTAGCCCCGGTTGTACGTTTCATCCATGCCAAGACCCATAAAAAGTCTCATTGAGCGATATGCTAAACTTAACAGGAAATCCGCTATTTTGAATTCGCATAAAAATCCGCTTTGACTTCAAAAGCCTTGACCCCCATACGAATTTCTTAAGAGTTGTCACATTTGGAAATAGTCCAATCAGTGAGAAAATAAAAAACAATCCCAGTATGTATGACCTAGGCCTACCAAAATTAGTAGGCCAATGTCTCACACCAGAACGTACAAAAAAAGTCCATTATAGCCACAGTCTCAAATGAACAGGAAGTGAGCTATGATGTTTTAAAAGTCAAATTGATGATAGTAACATTCAAAATGACTGGACCATATTAAGAACTGGGAAAAGTAAAGGGAAATTTATTATTGAGAGTCTTCAAAATACTATATGAGGGGGTGGGGCAATCAAAATTCTCGTTTAAATATTTCCTTCGCCACAAAGGAGGAAATGCTTAACTCCATTGCACATGCACTAAAAAAATCCCAAAATTCACTTGTATATAAAGAGACAAGACCTTAAGACATCGATGTTAATATTCTGTAATACATATACCGCCACCTGTTGACGGCTAAAAATGTCCCTTTTTACATAATGAGACTTTGAATGTGGGAACTATGACGGGGAAAGGTAGAGAGCTGGTTGACATGATGCAGAGGAGGAAAGTGGACATACTATATATAAAGGAGGCCAAGGGGAAAGCGAGCAAAGCTAGAAGTTTAGGAGCAGGGTTCAAGTTGTTCCATCATGGTATAGATCGGAAGAGAAATGGGAGATGGAGTTATTGTGAAAGACGAGTATGTTAGGAACGTCCTGGAAGTAAAAAGAGTGTCAGATAGAGTGATGAGCCTGAAGCTAGGAATCCAAGTTGTGATTATCAATGTTGTTAGTGGGTATGCGTCACAGGTAGGTTGTGAGCTGGAGGAAAAGGAGAACCTTTGATTGGACCTTGATGAAATGATTGAGAGCATCCCTAGAAATGAGAGAGTTGTCATTGGAGCAGACTTCAATGAACATGTTGGGGCAGGAAACAGTGGTGGTGAGGAGGTGATGGGCAGGTTTGGTATCCAGGAGAGGAACACAGAAGGACAGATGGTGGTGGACTTTGCAAAAAGGATGGAAATGGCTGTTGTGAATACTTTCTTCCAAAAGAGGAAGGAACATAGGGTGACCTACAAGAGTGGAGGAGATCAGCGACTACAAAGTAGTGGTAGGTGAGTGTGTAGTCAAACATCATAGGATGGTTGTGTGTAGGATGACTCTGGTGGTGAAAACGACAAAGAGCAGGCAGGGTAGAGGACAAAATGGTGGCAGTTGAAAGGGGAAGAGTGTTCAGGAAGGAGTTGAGACGGGCTCTTGACGGTCAGGAGGAACTCCCAAATGACTGGACAACTACAGCAAATATGATCAGGGAGACGGGTAGGAAAGTCCTTGGTGTGTCATCTGGGAGGAAAGGAGATAAGGAGACTTGATGGTGGAATGAGGAGGTGCAGAAATGGATCCAGAGAAAGAGGTTAGCTAAGAAGAAGTGGGACAGTGAGAGGAATGAAGAAAGTAGACATGAATACAGGGACATGCAGCG
>NC_142405.1:16151813-16154313 GCF_059441095.1 Idiotropiscis lumnitzeri
TATACATACATATATACATATATATACATACATATATACATACATATATACATATATATATACATATATATATATACATATATACATATATATATACATATATACATATATATATACACATATATACATACATATATACATACATATATATATACATATATACATACATATATATATACATATATACATATATACATATATACATATATACATATATATATACATACATATATACATATATATATACATATACATATATACATATACATATATATATATATAAAATTGTTCGTTGAAGCAATTTACTGTAATTTTTGTAGAATATCAAAAATGTATCAATTAAAAATAAATGAAAATACATATTGATTTTAGTCCATATCGCCCACCTCAAACAGGCAACTTATTATACGAGTTGTAAGACTCAGATATTTCCCCAATTTATGACAACCCCCTTATTAATAACTTTAAATAAAATAAATAAATATATAAATTATGCATTTCTAAGATTTAGTCGAACCTTTTGTGAAGACACACTGATGAGCAAAGTTTTTTTTTATGTTACTCTGACCTGCCATGATGGCTCACATTTTCACTTTCAACGCTAATTTCATAAGTTTTCAACAACAAATGCCTCATAACTAAGATATATTTCTTCATCATTACGTACTTCACAATGTTGCTTCTATGATTACATTTGAGTTCAATGTCGTTCTATAACCCTTATTTCTGTGTTAGCAAGCGTTCAATGATATCAACCTTTTGAAAATAGGATGATGATTAAAGAAATTATGAAACCTTGAGCAAATTCAACAAAAACATCACACCTAAAATCCCATTGACTTTGTATTAAAAGGTTGATCGGAAACTTAAAACTTTTTTTAATATATATGTCACAGCAAAATGATACTCAATCACTGGACTCTTCTTTTAAGATATTTTAAATTTTGCACCCAAAAAAAAACCCGACGCTACTCAAAGGGCCTTGTGCGTAAGGCCTATGCTAAATAAAGGCCATCAGTAGGTTAGTCACCACCACGTCCTCAAGCATCAGATTCTTTAGTAGCCTTAATGTTGTTTGTGAGTTTTTTGTCATCTAGATTACTTTGGAAAACAACGCATTGTGAAATAAAGTACCAAATTCTGAAAACTCTCTCCTAATACGATTTGATGTGCCACTACTACTAGCGCCACCATTCAGTGTGTCAAAAGCTAGAAAACTGCCCCTTCAGATAAACATTCAGAATGTCCTATAATCAAAAAAATATTAACTTACATTAATATGAATGGAAGATGGAAAATAATCTCCAGAATACTTTTTAACTTTGAGTGTTTTCTTCTTTTCCCGGCCTCTGTCGGTCCTATGACTGTGTCGTCACTGCCGGTAAACACTCTTGAGTGTTTAGATTTTGGCGGACAGCAACCATTTGGGTGCATTATCGCCACCTTCGCTTCGGAGTGTAAATAAAAAAAAATTCTAATAAGTCAGAAGGGTGATAAATATTGTAGCTTTTGTGTTTTATTGAACAATGTTTTATTGAATTGTCATGCTGTTGCAGTTTTTTTTATTAATAAGCCAGCTGGAAATACTGTAGAGTATTTCCCGATATTATATTTTTTAAATCTTTATTTAACATTCGTGAAATGACAACAGATCAATCAACAGAACACATTTAAACATTTAAGACAAACAATATAACGCTAGGGGGTGAAACAAAAACAATACAGAGCATAGTGATTGATTAAATGATTAAATATATACAAAGAATATCTACGAAAAGAAAACATTAGCGTCAACACAAGCGGAAATGGTTGTAATTGCTTTCAAAGAATGCCTTATTGCAGATATATAATGTTTGAACTCGTTAATGAAAACAGAAAATACAATAGAATACAATACGATTTTATTCATATTGCGCATTTTACAACAGCTGGAACTATAACAAAGAAGCAGTGATTCCTTCTCATGAACTTACATTTATGGATATGAAATTTGGCCATTATTAAAATTAGATTAATCAAATACATTTTTGATTTTTTTACATTTTTTCCAGAAAACCCAAAAAGCACATTCTTCCAAAATAACACAAAACTTTTTTCAATATGATATGTTATAAAACTACTCAAGTCAACCAGAAGGACATTGCCCATTAGGTATGAGCGAGACATTTTCCCACATTATATATATACACGCATTGGAGTTAGTTTGGCTTTTAAGGTTCATTTACTAAATGTTAATCATTTTCTCGGTGACTCAACTCCAACACTGTTCAACCACAATTCAAAAGCATTAACAGATTTTCAGTAGTGAATTGTGATGCAAGTTATTTTTTAACTACGTTTTCCATTTTTTAATGTTTTTGTTATTTTCTTTATTTTTTTAACAGAGGATACAAAAAAATGCACTAAACGTGTAGTTATTGTTTGTGGAAGTTCGGATAGAAATAGAGCATAACAGTATAATACAATACACAAAATCGTCTTCAGGCGCCTCGCCATCTCC
>NC_142405.1:16164313-16219313 GCF_059441095.1 Idiotropiscis lumnitzeri
TGAAGCACACAGTGGGCGCGCCGCCTTGTAAGGCGCTAGCTCAGCTGCTTTTAGCATAGCAATAGCTCGGCTGCTCGCGCTCACTTTGCCTCAATACCATAAGCAATCGCCACATTTCAAAGACAGTTGCTATGATACCATTGACAATTGCTATCATTGACAATTGCTATCATTAACAATGACTCTAACCAATAATAGGTATCATGGCAATAGTCTCCAAGACTACGTCAGGGGAGGGACTTCACTGGTCACCACACTCCCCTTAGAGTCACGGTTTCAAAAAAAAAAAAAAAAAACTCAGCATACAAGCAAACAATGAAACAAAGAAATAAGATTAACACAAAACATGTATCTCTCATGCCATCAATATAGCAAAAAGAAATAAAAATAACACAAAATGATATCGCAATGGCTTCTTGGGCGCCATTAGAGCAATGCCTTCTGGGAGCCACTCAGACTCAGCCAAATCACATGGCTGTTTAGAGAGATTTGCAGTTATGCTTTGGGCTTTTTGTCTGTTGTCTAAACCTGGGACGTTTCTTGCTTGCAATAACATAAATGATAAGACAGACTACAACATTGTGGACAGCTGCCCTTTTGTCCAGCTTTCTCCCACACCATCACCCAAACACCATAGTCACATAATGTATAGTCATGGTCACTTTGAAGCATAGATGACTCACACTTTGTCCAGCAGGGTGTGCTAACATGCACTCCGGACAGCCCAATGAGTAAAAGGGTTGATGGTCGCGAGTTATACTTTGTCCATATAATGAGCGCAGTCGCCTTACAAGGCGCTGTGTTAGTTTAGGGGAAGATTTGGGACTTTTAAGTGTGCCTTATGACTGCGAAAATACGGTATATGTATATATATATATACATATGTGTGTGTATATATGTATATATGTGTATATGTGTGTGTATATATGTGTATATGTGTGTGTATATATGTATATGGCTGCCAGGATGGCCGAGTGGTCTAAGGCGCCGCGTTCAGGACCCAGTCTCCCCAGGAGGCCTGGGTTCGAATCTCGAATTTCCCCATTGTGGGACTAATAAAGGCAATATTATTATTATTATTATTATAATATAAGTATGTATGTATATGTATGTATGTATATATATATGTAGATTAGTATATGTGTATATGTATGTATGTGTGTATATATGTATATGTATATATGTATATGGATATGTATATATATATATCGATATGTGTGTGTGTGTGTATATATGTGTGTATATATATATATAAATATATATATATATTAGGGCTGGGCGATAAAGCGAAAATTTACAGTTAACGAAATCTATTACAGTGACCGAAATAATTTTGCCCTTGTCGGTAAATTCAGTGTCTAAAAAAGAAAAAGAAAAAGAAAAGTCTTTTCTGTCTGCGGCGATGTTCATGCCTCTTTACGACGGCTACAGCACATCTAGTCACGTGACTCATGCGCTGTAGAAGAATGTAAATAGAAGACTCGTTCGTTGCTGGCGATTCAAATCCTGAAGCGGCTGACAGGGCTGCAGACGAAGTAACGTTAGTTGAAATTGTGCCTGTCGCGCTTGTCCCAAAAACCAAATTTGACATCTGTCGTTTGGAAATGTTTTGGGTTCCATAAAGACGATGTTTGAGCAAAAGAACATGAACTACAAAGTGCGTCGTTTGCACCTGAAACAGCGTATCCAACCTTTTCTTTTTCACCACCCACAACACAACCATGCTGTTGATTTGGAGCTTGTGCTGCAAGTTCAAAGTGAGAAGCAAGGTTGGACAAGTGACAACAGCCCATAATTGAGGTGACACCTTACGAGATGGACGCGATAGCCGAGCACATAGCTAAAGATATAGCTCCTCTAGTTACAGTGGAGCGCACAGGATTTAAACGCCTCATGAACGTAGCCGACAAGAGGTACGAAAATATTTGTCGCAAACAGCACTTCCCGATATGGACAACATCGGGACGGGAGCGGAGACATGTCAAGCATTTTGCATCCACATCCGACTTGTAGTCGAGTCGCAACATGGATCCCTGTTTGAGCCTATTGTGTATTACATAAACGACAAGTGGCGACCGCGCACCAGAGTACTCGAGACTGCCCCTTTTTCCTGATGAAGCACACTTGTTTATTTGGCATTGGCATTCCATTGACATTTTTTTCATTTTATTTCGCATTTTGTTTACAGGCAACTTGCTCCTTTGCACATGGCATTATTTATATTGTTTACAAGATACCTTTCCACAAATCTAGGCCTTTGCAAATGGCATTACAGCATCTCGGCACAATATATTTGCAGAAAAAGTTTTTGTGAGAGGTACCCTTTTTCTCCTGTTCTTTGTGACATTGTTCAAGTCATGCAAAGCAAGCTATTTGGAATGTTTGTTCAAATGATTTGTGTACTTTTATTTTTCATTGAAAGTAATGTATACCAGTTGGTCAATAAAAAAGCAGTTAATATGCATTTCCTGCATTTATTTTGATTTTGGTCCTCAGGGGGAATTTATCGCGCATTTATCGTTATCAAGGTAAAAGTGCCCAATTTATCGCGATATTGATTTTTGGTCATGTCGCCCAGCCCTAATATATATGTATTTATACAAATTCCAATAACTTAAGAGGGGAGTACATGTGGTAATTTTCAGATATTTTTGCATGGTCTTACATTATCATCAAAGGAAGTGCCTTGACATAACTTTGAAGTTGAATTTATATTTTTAGTACTGCTACCTAACATGAAAGAACTTTTCTTGACTGATCTTTGGTGTAAAACTTTAGACTTTCAGTCCTTTTATCACATCTTGAAGAACTGTCGGGGTCACCTTTGTGAGCGGTCAGTCTTCAGTGACAGAACAGAAGAATCATCTGCCGTACAGTACTTCCAGGTGAGTGGACAAAACCAAATCACAGGAAGTGGCACTCACCTTAAAATGCTTGGCAGAATCTACATACATTCAATGACAGCCATTTGCAGCACAGTCAACCCCTTGAGTGCCTTCCTTTTTAGAGGATTTTGATCGTGGCTGACAGAATATTGTGTTCAATGCGGATATAAACATAGATACTTGCATTTACTGTCTCCCTTTTTTTGCCTTTTATTTCCTATTTACCGACTTTATTTTTTTTAATTTTTAATTTTTAAATTCCACTCTCTATTATTCCATTCCAAATTGACAGAATTATTGACATGCACACAAATGAGTATTGTCAATAGATGATATAGTGTAATCTCTAAAGTGATATCCATGTGCCATGGATTGAAGGAGGATGAAAGTAGTAATCTCTGATATATGAGTTATTCCGCTTTTGCAACACATCTAAGATTTTTAACAGTCCTTATTAGCACAGTACGGTGGAATTCAGTAGGCCTTCAAAGTATTCTCCCCACGACTCACAACGTCCCGAGTCGAGGTCAGCAGCACCCCATCTCTGCTATAAACAGTGACAATGGTGCACTGCTTCCCTCTCCTGAGACGCCGGATGGTGGACCAGAATTTACTCAAAGCCGTCCTGAAGTCGTTTTCCATAACCTCACCGAACTCTATCTCATACACATAGCAAATCATGGATTGCGATCCCGACGCCGCACCTTTCGTAATCCCGTATATTCTCAGTCTCCCTCCTCAAGTACGCCTCCAGAGAAAGCATCTTAGAGTTCAGTTTTTCTTGCATTATCACCATCTCGTCCAGAACTTTGTAGAAGTTTTGTAACTTTTTTTCCTGTCTGCCAACCCTGGTTTCAACTTGGTGCCCCCATACAACTCATCTTTGTTTAATTCACTGTCGATTAAGTTCACTTTAGGGTAATTTTCGTTGAGAGCGTTCTGATCTCTGATATGAGTTATTCCGTTTTTGCAACAGCTTCATCCCTATGAATCACTTGCTATTGTTCACACATCTAAGATTTTTAACCGTCCTTATTAGCACTGTACGGTGGAATTCAGTAGGTCTTCAAAGTATTCTCCCCACGACTCACAACGTCCCGAGTCGAGGTCAGCATTACCCCATCTCTGCTATAAACAGTGATTATGGTGCACTGCTTCCCTCAACTGAGACGCCGGATTGTGGACCAGAATTTCCTCAAAGCCGTCCTGAAGTCGTTTTCCATAGCCTCATTGAACTCCTCCCACGCCCGGGTTTGACCACATTACGTCCACAGCTTCGGTTGGCTGCCTCAACAATGGAGGCACGAAACATGGTCCACTCAGACTTAATGTCCCCCGCTTACCCCGGTACATGGGCAAAGTTCTGCCGGAGGTGAGAGTTGAAACTCTTTCTGACCGGGGATTCTGCCAAGCGTTCCCAGCAGATCCTCACAATACGTTTGGGTCTGCCGGGTCGGACCGGCATCTTCCCCCACCATCGGAACCAGGTGGCGATCAGTTGACAGCACGCCTCTCTCTTCACCCAAGTGTCCAAAACATGCGCTCGCAAATCCGATGACACGACTGCAACGTCGATCATCGAACTGCGGCCTAGGGTGTCCTGGTGCCAATTGCACATATGGACACCCTTATGTTTGAACATGGTGTTTGTTATGGACAATCCATGACGAGCACAGAAGTCCAGTAACAACACCACTCGGGTTCAGATTGGGGGTTGCGTTCCTCCCAATCATGCCCTTCCAGTTCTCACTGTCATTACTCACGTGAGCATTGAATTCCCCCAGCAGAACGAGGGTGTCTCCACGGGAAGCGCTCTTCAGCACACCCTCCAAAGACTCCAAAAATGTGGGTACTCTGAACTGCTGTTTGGTGCATAAGCAAAACAACAGTCAGGACCCGTCCCCCCACCTTAAGGCTTACGGTTTGTCATACATCGCCTGGCTAACTCTAATAAACTTGTCTTCAAAACCAAATTTTCTCCAACACGTTGTATAGAAAAGCCCCCCTAACCGAATCAAAGGCCATCTTGGCATCCAGACTCCCTATAATTGATTATGGTTTATTCATGCATAAAGTGCAATATTCTTCGAATGTTATCAGTTATTTGTCTGACGAATAAATCCGGTCTGATCTAAATTAATTAGGCAAGGTCGTAATTTCTCCAATCTTTGGGCGAGGATAGACGTGAAAACTTTGTAATCTAGGTTGAGAAAACTAATTGGTCGATAGTTCCGATAGTTCCCACATTCCTTACCTATCTTTCCCCACTTTTGGAACTACCAATAAAGTTGCTTCTCTCCACGAGGGTGGTATTTTCCCCTGTTGTAAGACATAATTAAATGGTCTCAATTGTAATGAGATTAATATTTGCCTTAAACTATGATACCAATGGAAGTCATAGCCATCAGGTCCTACTGCCTTTCGCCTTCAACCTAGAGTTTGCTGTGTCAACTTCCTCCGCTGTAATTTGTTTTAGAAAATTTTTGTTTTGCAAATCAGAGAGCAAAGGTAGTTCTAAAGAGACGAGAATAGTATCTATTTTATTCTCTCCCAAGGCATTTGGCTGAGAGTATAAATCCCTGTCATAAATTTCAAAACATTCATGAATTTTATCCAATTCAGTTTCCACTATATTTGTTTTTGGATTCTTAATTTTGCAAATTGTATTCTCTCGTCTACGCAACTTTTAAGTCGAATATTTTGTTGATTTATTTTTTCCCCGAGCATATATTTCTGTTTTAGAAAAATTCTATATTTTTTTGGGCCTCGTATGTAAATATCTCCAATTTCCCCTTGTAGTTTCCTGATTTCCTGCTTTGTGGTGGGATTTAGGTTGTTTATATCATCCTCTTCCTTCAATTTTAACTTTGTCTGTAGATCTGCAAGTTTCTACCCTTTCAAGCGTTTAAGATTGGAGGTTATGAAAATTAAGTTGCCCCTCATTACCGCTTTAAGGGTGTCCTACAGAATAGTGAGGGAAACTTCTCCCGTGTCATTTATTTCCAAAAATACCTTCATGTCTTCCTTAATTTCAGACACTAAGACAGGCGGATCATTGAGTATGTTAAAATTTAATTTCCACAATGTGGATAGTTTTTCAAAGTCAGGGATACAGGGCTATAATCAGACAGGTCCATTGTAAGAATATCACGGTCTAAATCTAAATCTGTCTACATTGAACATAAGAAAAATAATCACATCTAGCATACACCTTAAACGAGTTAGAATAGTAGTGGTATCTCTGTCGGTTGAATGCATAAAAACCTCACTAAGATTGTTCGGGGCTGGGTGCCATCCGCGGGGGGTGATGGCCCTGCCCTGTGCGGCCTCTGGATTTGCACTGTAGTCAAGTCGGGAATTTTGAAACTTGCTCTAAGTATCTCATACACAAAGCAAATCATGGATTGCAATCCCGACTCCGCACCTTCCGTAATCCCGTATATTCTCAGTCTCCCCCCTCAAGTACGCCTCCAGAGAAAGCATTTTAGAGTTCAGTTTTTCTTGCATTATCACCATCTCGTCCAGAACTTCGTAGAAGTTTTGTAACTTGTTTTCGTGCCTGGCAACCCTGGTTTCTACTTGGTGCCCCCTTAAAATTCGTCTTTGTTTAATTCACTGTCGATTAAGTTCACTTTAGGGTAATTTGCGTTGAGAGCGTTCTGATCTCTGATATATGACTTCCCTATGAATCACTTGCTATTGTTCACACATCTAAGATTTTTAACAGTCCTTATTAGCACGAGAGCGTTCTGAATAGGCAGCCATGCCCTTTGATACGGAACCAGAAGTCAGGTGTTGGCTTTTTATAACCTTCGTCTTTCTGGATACTTTATAAAGCAATAATCACATTTTGAAACAAAAACAACAGTAAACAGCAATTCTTTTGTGATAGTTGTATAATCCAACTGGGTCTATCTTGAGCGCAATATGATTTATTGTCATTGTCTTAATCTTTGTAAGGCTTTTTTAAAGGAAATATTAAGGCATTGACTTTTCTATGTGTATGTTTTAACTTTATGGCATTTAACTTAAGGCATTGCTTACTTGAGCTGGTTAGCTCATCATATCGTTCATATAGTATCCAATTTGCTATGTCGACATCTAGTGTCCAAGTCAGGAAGTGCCTTCTAAGGCTGATTTTTCCTTCGTAGGGCTTAGCCCAACACACATCTTAATCAATTTTTTGTTCCATCACCTCACCTCACCTGACATGGCGCACCACTCAACACCTCACCATAAGCTAAGAACTAGGTCCAGTACACACAATCATCCCGTTCTTGACCAGCACCTGCTCGACAATCTCTGGTGAAGGGAGTGAGGAAAACCCTGATATGGCTTCCATCAACAAATCAATCACCTCAGAAGCTCCTGGCACAGGCGTCACGTGTCGAGGAAGTGGTGTGGCCGGGGAAAGGGAGGAATCAGGCATCATGGCTGGAGCTAAGGCGGATGTGAGGTAAGGAGCCAAAATCGGATATTGGCGACCAATGGTTCTGGTCCACCGCCAGAGAGACAAGGTCAAAATTTTCATTGTACTTCTTGGACTTGCTCACGTCAGTCAACACCACCACTTCCTCTACAACGACCTCTGGAGACGACGGCCTCACCAATGGGACGATAACGCTGACAGCAATGAGCTCGTCAGGCGGCACTGGGAGCGGAAGCCCCTGGCCCAGAAACCCGTTCCGGTTTAATTTCAGCAGTCGTGACAACTTCGGAATTCAGTCCCAACTGTGGTGGCCGGCCTAGGGCTGACTGAGATGCAAGAGCCACTCTTCATGTGGATGGACATGCGGTCAGCAAAGTACCAGGTGATGTGAAGCAACGGATATACATGGCCTATTATTTGGCCATTTACACCCTCAATATCAAAGGGTACCTGAGGATTACCTTTAGTTGCCAGTATAAGGGTACTGTTACTCGCCAGGTCAGAAAAGCCCTGCCACAACCATTCTTCCGTAACCAAAGAAAGCTTGTTATTTCTTATGAAAAGCCCTTCGGGTGCAAGCCAAGTCTCACTCACTTGGCTAGGTGAAGGGAACTAGAATTGTCCCAAGAAGGACCCTCCAAAAGTCCATGCAGATGGGAGAAAGGTTGACCCACAGAGGAGACACTGCGGCCGGGTCGCATCCTGTAACATACGCAAAGTAAATACAGCCTCAATTTCAATTTGAAACAGTCAACTCGGGTGCCTGCTCTATCGAGAGCGTGGGATCTTCTACTATGTGGGAGTGAGGATGCCGTCACATGCCAAGTAGTAGTATTCCGAGTTGGGAATGTAAAATAAAGGCTGAATAAGTGAAGAACCAGGCAATAAAAACCAATTGGTCAACCATACCGAACCAATGGCGTATTGAAATCAATCCCCATAACACTCCCCATAAGACTAGCTTGGCAGTATGTATCATCCAAACTCTCCCTCCTGTCCCTACAGGATTTTTCTGGTGGTGAAAAAACAAATTCTTGATGTACAAGGCCAGGGCAATGGCGAGTATGCCTTCCAACACAACCGCTCCGTAGATAATCTCAAAGGCCTTCAACGGAGTTATGTCCACCTAACAAAGAAGTAAATATTTTTCCGCAATCCCCGTCTTGCAAGTGAAAACTACTTTGCCATGCATATATACTATGAAGAGGCCAAGCCCCAAAGTTAATGTACAAATCCTAAACCTTAAGACTAATACGATACAATACAATTGTATTTATACAGCGTATTTCACAACAGCTGGAGTTGTAACAAAGCGCTTACCATATGCTGTCATAAATTAGCAGGTAATTAGAACACAAATTAAAACACATAAACACATTTACAATAGATACCAGAATAATATTAGAACAGCGACCAGCTGTTGTGAAATGCGCTATATAAATAAAATTGTATTGTATTGAGTCAAAAGCTAAAGAATAAAAATGTGTCTTCAAACAGGTTTTAAAAATGGACTGAGAGGGGGCTTGCCTAACATTTAATGGGAGCTCATTCCATAGAGAAGGATCGGCAACAGAAAAGGCACAATTCCCCCTGCGGCTCCGCCTAGTCCTCGGCACCTCCAGCAGCATTTGGTCCACAAACCTGAGGCAGCGGGCAGGTGCGTAGCAGTGTTGTTTTCGTCAACGATGACGGTGACGGAAATATTTTGTTAACGCCCATTTTTTTCACGACAATAACGAGGCGATGTCGAACTAAACGGGGTTCTTTGATTACGAAAACATGACGTGACGTACATGAAATTTTCGTTGACGAGATGAGACAGGACGAAATTGTTAGCGTATGTTGCGTCAGACGCTAAAAATATATGACATCCCTTCCTGTTGTACATGTAATCTGTCTTTCAACCTATCTTTTGTTTGGGCACGCCCACCACCTGGACAGCACGCAGGGTGCATGCGCCGCCCACACACCGTCACTCATACTGGTGTCGCACGAACACGTCTGCGGTCATTCGTCTCGGCTCACTCACTGACATGCGTTCCTTTGATGGACCATGGCGACAGTGATACTTGCTAGGCTACTTCGCTCTGATGACCGCAAGCTGGTACAAGTAAACAAGACATATGTTTGACAGAGTTTGTACTTGTGCTACTGTATATAGAACATGTCTACTATAAGTCTATATTGTTAAAACCTTTTTATTTTATGTTACTTTAAGTGAAATAAAGCCACAACATTTGCCAAATAAACCTTTTTGGTTCTCGGCTTATTTTGGAGCAATGAGCATTGATTCCACTGTTACATTATCTGTAATCCTTAATAGTCCATCGGAAAGTCTTTGCTATTGGGTGGAAACCTTGTATGCTTATTTTTAACTAAAACGGTCTAAAACCTTTTTGAGTTTTGGTCTAATACATTTTTAAAAACTAGACTAAAAGTTATTTTTGCGTTTCTGTCGACTAAAACTGACTAAAACCTTTTTGAGTTTTCGTCGACTAAAACTAGACTAAAACTATCACGAATAGGAATGACTAAATCTGACAAAAACTAATAAGCATTTTTGTCCAAATGACTAAGACTAAATCTAAAATGCCTGCCAAAAACAACACTGGTGCATAGGGGTGGAGGAGCTTTGAGAGGTACGCTGGGGCGAGGCCATTTAAAACTTTGAAGACGAACATAAGTATCTTAAAGCAAACTCTAAAGTACGCTGGAAGCCAGTGAAGAGAGGCCAAGATTGGGGTTGTGTAATCCGTCTTCCGAGCGGCAGCATTTTGGACCAGTTAGAGCGAGGACTGGCTGACTCCAAAGTAAAGTGCATTACATTAATCTAGCCTAGATGTAACAAATGCACACTTTACTGTTTCTAAGTGCTGTTGGGAAAGAAAGGGCTTCACTTTAGCCAACTGCGTAAGATGAAAAAAGTTGGTTCGAACAACAGCACCGATTTGCTGATCTACTAACTAAAAATAACTGTCTACTTTAAAACCTAGGTTTGAGACTCTTGGCTTTAGATAAGATGCCAGAGAGCCAAGGTCAACAGGGTTGCGAAGAGAAGGTGCCACTGGGAACGAACACCATAAACTCTGTTTTCTTTTCATTGAAATTCAGGAAGTTAAGTGACATCCAGATTTTGATTTCTTCAAAGCAGGACAAAAGTGGTCTCAAGGAGAAAGTATAATTTTTCCTTAGCACCACATAGATCTCGCTGTCATCAGCATAGCAACGGAAGGAAATTCCATGTTTTCGTAAGATGGAACCTAGGGGCAACAGGTAGCGATGTAACGATTCATCGAAAATCGATTTAATATCGATATAATCTCCTCAAAATATGCATCGATATAAAAAAATAAAAATTGATTCGCAACGCCGTTGTCTCAAGTCTCTGCTGTAAACAAACTGTGCGCTACTTAATATGATGTAAACTTCCGTTTCATAGCAACACAGTGAGCATTTATAAAGGAAAAACGTTGCGGGTGACCCCCTATTTAATTTACAATAACATTTTTTTTTCAGATGTCTTTTTTTATTACTTTTCAAAACTGCAAAGGTAAAGAACTCAATCAGTCAAGTTTACTTATCCGTTTTTGCTATTTTAACTAAGAGGGGAAAAAAAAACAAGCCCCCTGACAGCGAACACACAAACACACCCCCACAAACGCACGCACGATAAATTGTACATACAATACTCATTTAAAGTAAAAGTAAAATGAAAATAACACATGCCCCAAGTGAGCCGTAACTCATAGACTATGCACTCATAAAAAAAAAATAATTCAATGGAGTAAAACAAAAGGAAATAACATAATAATAATAATTAAATAAGATGACAAGTCTACTCATAAACAGCAGTGGTAGGTTTCTCAAAAAACGTCAGGAAGGGGCGTCACGCCTTGTATAATCCATTTTCAGTGCCTCGGACCGTGAATCTTATTTTTTCCAAGTCCATACATTGCATTATGTCCCTTAACCAGTGTACATGAGAAGGGGGAGCAGGGTCTTTCCATTTCAAAAAATACATCTGCTAGCAAGTAATGATGAGAGAGAGCAGATACACGCGACAGGTCAAGGTCTGGGGCAACCCCAAAAATGGCGGTCAAGGAGTTCGGCTCAATGTTACAAGATATGACCTCAGATAAAGTCTGGAAGACTAATTTCCAGAAGATAGTTAGAGAGGGACAGGACCAAGATAAAGATAAAGATGTCCTTTATTAGTCCCACAATGGGGAAATTTGAGGTGTTACAGCAGCAAAGATATAGATCACACAGAGTCGGCGGCGTAATGTAGCCGTTAATATATAACATTAGCAGCAGACATTCATAAAAAGCATGCAAATATACACAGTATAAACGTATCTAAGTGTAAGGAAACACTCCTAATGCCTGTCCATTATACAGAGGGGGAAACGCTGTAATGATAAAAACTACTGAATGATTGAAAATACTGCAATGATAAAAATATTGCAATGATAAAAGTACTGTAACGGTAAGAGTACTGAAATGATAGAAAAGTACTGCATGATAGAAAATACTGCAATGATAAAAGTACTGTAATGGTAAAAAGTACTGCAATGATAAAATATACTGCAATGGTAAAAGTACTGTAATAGTAAAAGTACTGCAACGATAGCAAAATACTGCAATGATGAAAGTACTGTAATAGTGAACGTCCTGCAATGGTAGAAATACTGCAGTGATAGAAGTACTGTTATAAGAATATTGTAATGGTAAACAAAATACATCATTGGTCAATATTTAAGTACACCATTGGCTGAAAGTACAGTAGTAGTGTATATTGCATCCTAGGACTGCACAATTGCACCAATGCCCTCCCGTTTGTAGGCCTGACCCAATGTTCTTGTTAAAAAGTCTGACAGCAGTCGGCAGGAAGGAGCGGCGAAATCTCTCTTTGGTACAGCGAGGGTGTAACAGTCTATCACTGAAGGAGCTGTGGAGTGTTCTCAGTGTCATTGAGTGCGTGGGCTCGGTTGTCCAGCATTGATGACAGTTTTGCCGTCATCCTCCTGCCCCCCACTGAGTCCACAGAGTCCAGGGAGCAGCCCAGGACAGAGCTGGCCCTCCTCACTAGTTTGTCCAGTCTCTTTTTGTCCCGGCCCGAGATGCCTCCTGCCCAGGAGACCACTCCATAGAAGATGAAGACCACTCCATAGAAGATGACATATAGACTAGGGTAACAGGTTCGCCACGACATCTGTCGCATGTCGGGTCCACAGTCGGATAAATACGTGATAGTTTGGTTTTGGAAAAGTGGACTCGGTGAACCACTTTAAATTGGATAAGCGCATGGCGAGCGCACATTGAGAATGAATGAACCTGATTTAAAATGGAATCCCAAACATCGTCTGTGAAACTGAATTGTAACTCCTCCTCCCAAACAGCTTTAATGATTTCCAGAGATGGAGAATGCAGTTTGCAAATTAAATGATAAAGTTTAGACAACAAACCTTTGGTATTGGTATCGATAGATAAAAAAATCATCAAGGGGATTATCCGGAGGTTTACGAGGAAAGTGTGATGTCATACTTTGCACATAATGTCTGACCGGGAAATACCTAAAAAAATGTCATAGCGCTATTCTGAACCTGTCTTTCAAATCAGAAAAGCTAAAAAAAATCCCGTCTGAATACATATCTCCAAAGCTTCTTTGAGCTTGTTCATGCCAAACCCGAGAGCCTGCTGATGGAGTAAGTGATTGGCTGCAATAGGGCTCAAAAGTGAGGAAGCATGAAGACCAAGGGTCTTCCTAAATTGGGACCAAGTTTTTAGAGCTTGTTTGACCACTGAGTCACCGAGGGAAGTAGGGCACATAATCGGATGGGGGGAACCTAACAGTGCGGGCAAGGAGACCCGAGGACCCCCAGAATGAGCCTCCATAGACACCCACATTGGAGGTGAAGGATCCAGATGGAAATGCTGCCAGTAAAGTAGACCTCGGATGTTAGCAGCCCAATAATAGTACTGAAAGTTTGGCAAAGCCATACCACCTCACTGCATGGGTCGTTGAAGAAAAGCCTTTCTCAATCTAGGTTGTTTACCGTTCAAGATAAAAGACAGAATCAAGGAGTCAAGAGATTTGAAGAGGGGCCCAAATAGGAAGGCACTGAAACGGATACAGAAATTTAGGGAGCAACATAATTTTAACAGGGTTAATCCGACCTATAAGGGACAGCAACAATGGGGACCACTTAAATAAAAGCCGCTTTGACTGCTCAGGTAACGGGAGAAAATTTGCTTTGAATATGTTTTTAAATATTCTAGTGACACATACGCTAAGATATACAAATTGTGCTCCTTCACATGCTTAAGTGTAAAGTCACCGTAATCGAGTTTAGATGCCTTGTCATTAATCAGACACAGTTCATTTTTGTCTAGATTTATTTTAGAACCAGACACTTTTCCAAAACAATCCAAAGCTTTCAGTATTGCAGGTAATGACCTAAGGGGCCGGACACATGCAGCAGTAAGTCTTCTGCATAAAGCGAGGCCCAATGCTCAAAACCCCCCCTTGCAGATGCCCTGAATCTCCCTGCTGTTCGAGATCACAAGTGGTTCAATTGCTAAGGCAAACAGTAGGGTGCTTAAAAGGCAAGCCTGCCTTGCTCCACGGTGAAGTTTGAAATATTCCGAGTAGTGGCCATTGACACGTTAACACTGAGGCCATAGGCGAAGCATATAATAATTTTATCCATGAGCAAAATAAAGGGCCAACGCCAACCTTCTCCAACGCAAAAACCATATATTCCCAACAGACCCTATCAAACGCTTTCTCTGCATCCATAGAGACAACCTCTTCTGCTTGAAGATTGGACGTGTAAATAATCTCAAACAAACGTCAAACGTTATAAAAAGAATGGCGGTTTTTAACAAAACGAGTCTGGTCTGGTGAGATAATCCTGGGAAGCACCTTTTCCAATTTTAGAGCCAGCAGCTTTGCCAAAATCTTCATATCACTGCTTAGAAACAATATAGGCCCATACGAGGCACAGTCCTTGTATTTCCTTAACAACAGAGAGATGCAGGCCTGATAGCATATAGAGGGAAGGGCATTGGTCTCCAACGAATCATTTAAAACTAGGAGCAGGAAGGGTGAAAGGTAATCCGTAAATGTTTTAAGAAAATCTGCCGAAGACCCATCTGGCCCTGGTTCCTTTCCAGACTGCATCGACGCTACAGACACCTTAATTTCCTCCAGCAAGATAGGAGCTTCCAGAACTTGTCTCAAATCAGGAGAGAGGGAGGGAATATCAAGAGAGTCAAAAAATGCCTCAATATCGCGTAATCTTTTGACAGATTCAGGTGTGTACAACCTGGAATAAATTATAATATTAATTATTTTAGGGTCGGTTGAAGTGTCCCCACCGTCAGTATTAATACCAGGCATCAGTTGTCTCGATCTAATTCCCCATAAATGGTTGGCCAAAATCATGCCCGTTTTCTCACCGTGCTTATTAAAAGCACTTTTTGCCCTAATCAGTCCTGACGGATAGAAATTATGTTCAATTTGGTCTGCAGCCGCAACCGTTCTTTATATAAAGATGGAGATGGTGATTGAGCGTAATGTCTGTCTATATCCAAAATTTGATCAGAAAGAGCCCTTTGTTTTTGCATAGCCAATTTTACAAGTCTTCATTGCCTCCCAAATCATTGTGTTGGACATACCCGGTGTCGTATTCTCAGACCAAAAAGTTTTTATTTTGGAAGAAATAAATGTGACAAATTTCACATCCGTGAGCAATAATGGATCCAGTCTCTAAAGCTTTCCCACAACATTGCGCCCCGGGACAGCCATTTCAAGAAGAACAGTGGCATGATCTGAGATGGTAATGCTTTCATAGCCACAAGACCTGAGATGTGGAAGCAATGAGTTGTCAATGAAGAAATAATCAATACGGGTGTATGTGTGATGAAGATGAGAGAAGAAAGAGTATTCCCTGCCATGTGGATACAAAAAGCGCCATGGGTCGGTAATACTAAAATCTTGAAGCAGCGATTTGATGTACTTGGCTGATTTGTTCAGGCTAAGAGTTTTAGAGGAGGAACGGTCGAAGAAAGCATTCATAAAACAATTTAAATCTCCCAAAATTAACAAATGCAAATTCAAATTCGACAGTCTAGAATAGACGTTCTGGAAAAATTGAACATTGTCAAAGTTGGGCTCATAAACATTAGCCCATGTCACGTTTATGATCGAGTTTGCCTGACACAATAATAAATCATTGTCGTCTGAAGTTATGTTAGAAGGTACAAAAGTTATGTTTTGCTGTATCAAAATAGCAGCGCCTCTGGCCTTAGCGCCAAAATTAGAATGAAAATATTGCCCCGACCAACATTTATGCAACCGCCAGTGAGTGGTCCTGATCCCTCAAGTGTGTTTCTTGGAAGAAAATTACTCATGATCTGAGCTGCCTCAAAAGAGAAAAGACACTCTTGCATTTAACCGAGTGGTTCAACCAGTTTACATTCAAGCTAACACATGTAAGGTTATTGTTCATACACTACCAATTGCACAAGTAGAATGACAAGTATAGCGATGAGAGAGAAAAAAAAACCAAAACAAGAAACAAAAAGAAAACTGACAAACAACACATACACACACATATGCTGTCTTAAAACAACCCCAAAACAAAGTACAGGTTGCCAAAACTGCAACCATTCTTTCTCCACTCCTCCATAATATCACTCTCAATATAACTCCCTTGCTCAGGCTCTAACCCCATACAGAAATAGCATAAAATCCCTGTATACCAAGGAGGATAAATAGAAACGACCGACCGGCAGCACAATCAAATAATAATAAAGATAAACAGAAAGAGCTCCCGCCGAATGTCGAACAGTGAGTACCAACCAACAAGAAAGAAACATTCCTGAACGAGCTGGTTGAGCATTCACAGTGCCACACGCTGGTCTTCTGTGCGCTTGATCAAGTCAATAGCCTCAGAGACTGAAGAAAGCCGTCGCTTCCCACCGTCCGGTAATGTGACGCGCAGTTTGGCCGGTAAAAGAAGAGACGGACAAAGCCCCTTTTTATACACACGTCTCTCTTACGAGGAAATCTTTAGTTTGGAGTCGATGAAAGCGGATGATAACAGGACGAGGACGCCCACCCGGAACCCTTATCATTAGCGCCCAGGGCCTTCCTGATTCTGGCCTGAAGACAGGCGAATTACTTTTGAGCCCCATAACAGGATCTCTCCCCATCACAGTTTTCTTCATATGTGTTATATTTCCTACAGGTATAGGGTCTCCAATAATTGTGTTGGGGTTAGTGTTTTCCTTCCAGGCTGGCCTGATGTTATGGAGTAGCTCCTGAAGTCCCACGTCGACTTTATCATATGTTTCTATAGGATACGTTGAAATGGGTCGCAGCGTGCTTATCGGGGTGGCCTTTTTCTTAATTGCACTGTTTCTATCCAAAATGTAATCAATGAAGTCAGGGTGGTCATATTTTGCTTTTACAGCTTGGTTGCCGGATAAGTCGTGTTACTTAATCCATGCGCTGTCTCACTCTAAATGGGCATTTCTCTTCTTGAGGGCATGTCTTCTCTTGTGCTCTGCCGATCTCGGGGGCGTTGATTCAATGGTCTATCCGTTCCACACCTCCAATTCAAATCCTTCGCCAACTCCACCAACTTTGTGCTCCATTCCTTTCCATTAACATTTTTTCCCCCAACCAATTTTAGCTAGGCCAATGGTCCTTTCAGCCGCGCCATTGACTTGGGGAGTGTAGGGTCCCGAGCCACATGCAGCCCTTTTCTAGTGTTTAAATGACACTGTTAGATTAGCCTTTAGTCCTGCTTTTACTCCAAAATATTATTACATCGAGTCCACAAACACGATAAGGTATTTTTCACCTTGTGCGTTCACTCCCATAGGGCCATGCAGACTGATCCCCACGGAACAGTGGTTTTAATAGGCAATCCATCTACACTCGCTCACAATTCCTTATAATGGCAAGGATTTTCTTCTCTGGAATCCAAAGTTCCAGTCTTTCCAGCTCCTTTTTTGTGGGTAAGGAACCTCCGTGGCCTTGCGCTTCATGTACCCCCGTGTTTACCTTGCTCACTAACACATCTGGGACCACTTTTCTTCCTTCGGGGGCTTTGTCCTAAATGTTTGATCCTACAACAACTAATTTTCTATCTTGGATGTATCTATGTTTACTCAGGAAATACAACCTGGACAGCAAGCTGCTGCTGGTCTTCTACTACTCGTCCATTGAGAGCGTGCTGACTTAGTATATGTCCACCTGGTACAGCAGCTGTTCTGAGGCAAACAGAGTAAGGCTCCAGAGGACAGTCAAAACATCAGAGAGGATTATTGGCTGCCCTTTCCCCTCCTTGTCGGATATCTTCACCATTCGGTGCCTCAGCAGAGCTCACAAGATCATCAAGCACAATATTGCCCTGAGCTCACACCTCTTTGACCTGTTGCTCTCTAGCAGGCGCTTGAGGTGCATCAAATGATCTTCATGATGAACTCTCGCACACAACGTACCCCTTACCTTGTAGAACTGCGACATGTTTATTTATTTTCATAGTTATTCATTTATTTAATCTTTAATTAATTTAATTCATTTATTGATTATATTCGCACTGGAGAGTGGAGCTCTCCAATTAGTACAATGACAATAAAGGGCATTCTGATTCAGATTCTGTCAAGATCATCATTACCTCTTCAGTGGGCCCCCTCCTTGGTATGGGCCCTCTGGTGGACAACATCATTGTTCAATTTCAGCCTTAACTCGTCTATTTTCTTTCACACACTGGGGGACTGGTTTTCCTTTTGCTCCCTCATAACCATTGTCTTCCCAAATGGTTAAATCTTCCTTGAGTGCTTGTGCACAATAATGACTGTCCGTTATAATCCTCACATGTTTTGCTTGTAGTTTTTTTTTTTATTTCTCTTTTTGTTGTTTTCACAGATCTAAACCGTGTATACATCTCGCATACTCACATACACGTCACCATTATCACATTATCCCTGTAATCCCATCTCTAATAAATCTAGGGTAACAAGTATCCTATTCTCTTGCATGTCTCTAAAATTTAAACACTTAACATACAGAACAAAAACCTCTGGGGTGTACCATATATTCATCAAAAAGAGATATCCCACAACATATCCCAGTGTAAGGAAACACTCCTGTCTGTCTGTCCATAGTACATAGGGGAAATAAATAAAAATGCTGCAATGATAAAAATACTACTATGATAAAAATACTGCAATGGTAAAAAAAAATACGGCATTGGTCAATATAAGTACACCATTGGATAAAAGTACAGTCGTAGTATGGATTGTATCCTTGGTATGCACAATTGCACTAATGCCCGACCGTTTGTAGCCTTGACCCAATGTTCTTGTTAAACAGTCTGACAGCAGCCGGCAGAAAGGAGCGGCGAAATCTCTCCTTCCCACAGCGAGGGTGTAACAGTATAACTGAAGGCGCTGTGGAGTGCTCTAAGAGTGTCATTGAGGAGGTGGGCTGGGTTGTTCAGCATTGATGACAGAGTCCAGGGAGTCCAGGACAGAGCTGGCCCTCCTCACCAGTTTGTCCAACCTCTTTTTGTCCCGTCCCGAGATGCCGCCTGCCCAGGAGACCACTCCATAGAAAATGACAGATACAACCACAGAGTCATAAAAGTTTCTGAGGAGTGTCCCCCTGATCGCCATGGGACCTCAGCCTCCTGAGTCGCAAGAGTCTGCTCTGACCCTTCATACAGAGAGCTTCTGTTGTCGCGCCAGTACAGTTTATTGTTCAGATGAACACCCAGGTTACTTGTAAGTCAAAACCCTCTCAACGTCTGTTCCCTGGATATTCACTGGTGCAGGTGGAGAGTGCCGACGCTTGCAGAAATCCACGACCAGCTCTTTGGATTTCCCACCGTTGAGTAAAGTAACCCTTTCCATTTGAAATACAGTTGGCTTTTCAGCTTTCAGCCATTTCCTGGTTATGGCTTTTCTGCATGCACCGCTCAAGAGCTTGAATAAATATTTATCATCATAAGACACATTCTCTCATATTAAGGCACCAAAATACAGATATTGCATTTCAAAGGCGATATGCATCTGAAATACCTTTTGCAAAAAGATACAGAAATGATTTGCCTCCAGGTTTCCACATTATCTCCAACACATATCAGAGACCGTCAAATGTCTGTGAAGGCGTTATAAAAAATCTCACCCGGGTTTTCCAACAAAACTCTTGCCTTAGATTTGAGGGTGATGGTTTCCCACCGTATCTCACATATTTTCCCATTCTCCTCCTGTCAAAATCAGATTTCCTTCCTGTTTCTATCTTTGTTTGACCTACATTGTATCCCCTTTTTGTTGTTGTAAACACTTCTAAACTTTTGAGATAGGGTCTCTGCACACAATAATGTCAACACAAGGGTCCTTAGTTGGACTTGGGAAATATGCATAAAGCCTTATCAACATACATAATGATGTGTTTTTCTGATTTGTCATGTTTACTCTTAACTCATTAAATACCAGCCATTTTCACTGGAGCAACCCGCTCAATCCCAGCGTTTTCCTGGGTTTTGACTAATATTGCAAGGCCCACAGAATATTGTATTCTAATGCTACATAGACACACCAAAAGAAAGATGAGACTCTCTTCTTTCAACAGAAAAAAAAAGTTTGTTTCTATCTTTTTCCATTCTTGAGCAATCGGCATTTGAAAATAGCTAAATTTCATGAAAACTCCAATCCCTGGGGAAAAAACGGAGAAAATGAGCTTTTTGTAAACTGATGCATTTCGACCATAATTTGAACTTTGACACTATTATTTATGGCTTTTATGACACCTCTAACATCTAAATAATGCATGCCTTCTATAAAATAAAAAAAAAGCACAAAAAATATGTTTTTGATAACAAAATTAATTTATTTGCACATAACACAAAACGACTGAACTGTTGAACTATGTACAAAAATGAAATACATCAGTGTCATACATACTTTTTTTTGGTGTGATATAAAATAAAACAGTTGCCTTGATGCAAGGGCACACAACATAGTTGACACCACATTCTTGTTTCACTCCGTTTGCCTTTGCGCAAACAGACCCGACACTTTCGTTGTGGTCTGGCTTTGCTGGTCCGTGGCAAATAGGCGAGCTTGTGTTTGTCCACTGGGGTTTGTGTGAAAATAATTGTCTGGAAAGTGATTGGTGGCATCCGCAATGTGCTGCAGAAGCTCATCCGTGAGAAACAGCTGCAGGAAATCAGCTGGCTCCTCAGACTCCAAATGGGCAGCGGCATTCAGTGGTCCAGGAGTTGCTGTAAAGTCGATTTTCCTCGGTTGCCATCCAGTGTGACGCCATCCGGAACCACTGCTTCCTGATGCACAACCTGTAAATTACAGAAATATAAACAATTGGAAATATATATTTATTGCTGCATTTTATTGCTGGCGTGTGAAGTTTCATATTATAATTTACCTTTCTTTACACCAACAAGACGAGGAGGAACTTTCTTGCCGCGGGATGCACAATCTGTGAATTTTAGAAAGTATGCATGATTACCACACCATTCAGTATTGTTGTTTCCTCATCGGGGAGGAGATACGCTCGCGTGTAACTGCACATTTACGTGGCATTTTCTGCCCGCAAAATGCATGATATGTACAATAAAAGCATGAGGGCTAAAACCACATGTTCAATGGTAACTTGCGAGCGTTTACTTCCTCGCCGGCGAGGACTTACGCTCGCGTGTAATTGTGCAATCGGCGCCCGGACGAGAAAGTCAGCGAGCAAGCTCGCGTGTAACTGTACATTTACGCAACATTTTCTGCCCGCAAGATGCATGATATGTACAATAAAAGCATGAGGGCTAAAACCACATGTTCAATGGTAACTTGCGAGCGTTTACTTCCTCGCCGGCGAGGATTTACGCTCGCGTGTAATTGTGCAATAGGCGCCCGGACGAGAAAGTCAGCGAGCAAGCTCGCGTGTAACTGCACATTTACGCGACATTTTCTGCCCGCAAGATGCATGATATGTACAATAAAAGCATGAAGGCTAAAACCACATGTTCAATGGTAACTTGCGAGCGCTTACCTCCTCGTTCGGGGGGATCTGGTGAGGACTCTCGGCTGCTTTGGCTATTGTCCGAAGGCAGGCGATGCAGGCCGCAAGGCACGCGCAGCCTCTTTAGACGCCTGTTTGTTGTGACGACGACGAAGCGTCATTCTCTCAACCAAAGCGTCTCCATCGCCTTGATGCTTTTAGGAAGCTTTTTTTTTACAAAAAAGCATTCCTCGATCTTCATTTGCTTGGAGGATTTCATTGCTAACGCTACTAATGCGACTGCTGCTAGTGCTGCCGATGCTGCTGCTACCCACGCTGCTCTCCACACTTATAAGTCTACCCCAGGATCCCGCCCCCCATTTGTACCTCTGGCGCAGATTCAAGGCGGATCTTTTGCCCCTCTGCCCCCTGCTGGGTGATTTTTACATGATTCACAATGCGGACAAGGCTGATTCTCAGTCAGAGGTTGCATCAGACCCTTATGTACACTTGGGAAGCTTTTTTTTACAAAAAAGCATTCCTCGATCGTCATTTGCTTGGAGGATTTCATTGCTAACGCTACAAATACTACTGCTGCTAATGCTGCTAGTGCTGCCGATGCTGCTGCTAACCGCGCTGCTCTCCACACTTATACCGTCTACCCCAGGATCCCGCCCCCCATTTGTAACTCTGGCGCAGATTCAAGGCGGATCTTTTGCACCTCTGCCCCCTGCTGGGTGATTTTTACATGATTCACAATGCGGACAAGGCTGATTCTCAGTCAGAGGTTGCATCAGACCCTTATGTACACTATGACGTAAAAAAGACAGGAAACGTACTTATACGTCTTTGGTAGAGGGCGCCATTGCATTAAAAGACGTCTTTGTACGTCTAAGGGATTAAATGAGTTAATACTATATCATCCGACAAGCGGGTCAATTCTATTATAGACTTCCATTGTTTGGCTAAAGTAGTTGTTGGATAGGGCTTCCAATCTTTACCTGAATAGGCTGGAGTGTTTCCCCAGGACTTATCACGTTGCCCAATCATAGCATAATAATGATATTTTCCTGGAGAACCACAGATTAAAGTTTTAAGACTTTTCTTGTCATATTTTAATTCAGTGTATGGAATTTTGAATGAGAGAGTTTGATTTACTTTTACACAAACCTGTATCAGTAAACATGACTGCTATGGTTTGAACATTGTTGACCGGGGAAATAGACCAGACCATGACTCTTTATTACAGAAGCGCGTTGTGCCTGTGGTTTTATCACGGGAGCAGCGTGTTGTGCCTGTGGCTTTATCAAGATCTTCTCGTGCAGATGTTTCTCCCGATACCCCTCATGATTCTTCTGCTCCTTTTGTTGGTCGTGCCCAATTTTCACAATGAAGATGCCATACGACAGTACCCCAACCATCCCGAAGAAACAGGTTGCAATGAGCAATCGCTGGTTGCTGTTGCTGCACATCGTTGCAGTGCCCGAAGGTCAGAGGTTACCAGCACTTAACCTTCGAAAAAACACTGTTTACTCGTGGGAGCTGTGGGAGTCGGGGGAGGGTACCTTTGCAGCTAGATCGCTGAGCAGCCGATGTTTCACCCAGGACAGATGAATCCAGTTGGGTCTGCCTTCCACCTTCACAGCAGTGGGCGTAGCGATCAGTACTCGATAAGGCCCCTCCCACCGCTCGCTCGACCACGTTTTCCTCTTGATGACCTTGATGAAAACCCAGTCTCCAATTGCGACCGGACGTTGATGATGCTGTGGGGACAATGGCATATCTGGCAGTTCATTGGCTTGACGACATCCGCGATGTTCAAGTGTCTTTTTCATATAGTAGGCCAAGTCATGTGTTGAGTCCGGGGCATCCTTTGTTTTTAGTGTCAAGTCGGGAATATTGTATGGCCTCCCATTCAAAAGTTCGAAGGGAGTCAAATCCTTTCCTTCTGTTGGCAGGATATGCATATTCATCCCTACTATATCAATACAGTCAGTTCATGGTCTCCCCGTCTCTTTCATTGTTTTGATTAACTTATTTTTTATGGTACCATTTGTCCTCTCAACTATAAACCAGCACTCTGCGGATGATAAATACAATGCCTTTTTAAATTTATTCTAAACTGTTCTGACAACCTTTTAATAACATCATTTACGAAATGGGACCCATTATCACTTCTAATAACTCTCGGGATTCCAAATGTTGGTATTATATGTTTACATCGTGCTTTAGCCACTGTTAGAGCATCTGGTTTGGCTGTAGGATATATTTCAACCCATTTTTAGAATACATCAATAATTACCAAACAATATTCATACCCTCGTGATTTGGATAATTGAATAAAGTCCATGTGTATTGTATGAAATGGGTGTTCAGGTTCTGGAAACGAGCCTCTTTTCGGTCTTACATTCCCCTGCGGGTTATTCTTGATGCAAATTAAACATTGTCTACAAAAGTTCTTTGCATGTTGTGTGAACCCGAACGAATTAAAGTGTTTGTTCACTTGATCAACCATACCCCCCGCTGACACATGGCAAAGTCCATGTGACACGGCTTGTTATCTGGACCGCTGTAGAGACCGCTGTCATATGTGGCCCCTTTTCTTATCCATAATCGTTTTTCTGCATCAGACACACTCCTATGCCTCTCCTTAAGAATGTCCTGCAAGTCCTCATCAACCTCATCAGGTTTAATGTCAGCTTTGCAAACAATGGCATTTCCTGTAGCTGCAGCCCTTGCTGCCTGATCCGCGAACCTATTTCCTACTACCACTGGATCATTTCCTTTGAGATGCGCTTCACATTTACAAACAGCCAACACGAGGGCAGCTGAATAGCAGCCAGAAGGTCAACAAGTAATAACTTATGCTTGACCTCCTTTCCTGTTGTGGTGATAAATCCACGGAGCTGCCATTGTCTGCAAAACGTATGAGCAGAGCTGTATGCATACTGACTGTCTGTAAACACTGTCACGGGCCTGCCTTCATAGAGCGTGCATGCCCGTGTGAGAGCGACCAGCACAGCTGCCTGAGCAGACATATTTGATGCCAGTTTTTCTGCCGCAATTATATTTGTTGCCGTTGTTACTGCATAACCCACATGATTTTTTTTCCATACTCGTCTTTAAAAGCGGACCCATCGACAAATATGACATCCCCTCCTGACAGGGGTATATCGGTTATGTCTGGTCTAGGTTTGTACATAACGTCGGTCTCAGCTATACAGTCATGTGGTGTACCATCATGCGGTGTGGGCATCAGTGTTGCTGGATTCAATGTTGTACAACGTTCAATAGTTAGGTTAGGTTGTGATAGTAAAAGCGCTGTATATGACAAGTGTCTTGCTGGTGAAAGGAAAGACATTTTTGACTCCAGCAACAAAGCTGAGATCGCATGTGGCACTTTTAGAGTTAACTGATGATAGAGGACTACTTCAGCTGACGCTTGTATTGCTAGGGCAGCCGCCACCACTGCTTGAACACAGTATTGCCCGAAAAACAGGGTCTAAGTATTGTGAATAGTACACTACTGGTTTGAGCCCAGTGCCATGTTGTTGCAACAGCACTGAGGTCATACAGTCACGCTTAGCGTCCACAGTTTGAATAAATGGTTTGGAATAATCAGGTAGTGCCAGTGCTGCCGTATCAGTTATTGCTAGTTTAAATTTATTAAAAGCAGTGTCAGTAGGCTTCGTCCAATTCAATTTTGCTGACATTGCCATGGGGTCGGTGTGTATCATGTTTTGTAATGGCTTTGCTAGAAGAGCATGGTCTATTACCCAAATCCGGCAGTAGCTGCACAGTCCTAGGAAAGCCATTAACTGTTTCTTAGTAGTAGGCTTTGGTGTCGCTACAATAGCTGCTTTTCGATTTTGACAAATTGTTCTTCCGTCTTGTGTGAGTGTGTGTCCTAAATATTTAACTTCCTTCTTCCACAATTGGAGCTTATTTTTAGACACTTTGTTTCCTGTCCCAGCCAAATATTGCAACAGCGCAACTGTGTCGGTTTTGCACTGCCCCTGCGTCGGGGATGCAATTAAAATATCATCCACATACACAATGATCTGGCTCCCCTCTGGTGGCTCAAATTGAGAGAGGCAATTGGCAATAGCTTCTGAAAAGATGGTGGGCGATTCCGCATAACCCTGTGGTAACCGAGTAAATGTCAATTTTACTCCCTTAAATGTGAATGCAATCCAAACTTGTGCTCCCTTTGATAGTGGAATACTGAAAAATGCATTACTCAAATCTATAACCGTAAAATAGTGTGAATCTGATCTAAGTGAATTCAACAATGTGTGTGGATTTGGCACATTTGGGGTTTGTTGTACGACTGCATTATTGACAGCCCGAAGATCTTGTACTAACCTCCATCCTTCTGAGGGTGGAGCCTTTTTTACTGGAAAAATAGGTGTATTACATTCCGCCTCGGGTGCCGGTATTAAAATCCCTGCTTCCTTCAATGCACTTATTATTGGTTCAATTCCTTTCTTGGCGTTGGGTTTCAGTGGGTATTGTTTAATGCGTGGTTTGTATTTTGTTTTTCCCCGTATTCGGACGGGTGTAACACCTGACATCAGTCCTACGTCGGCTGGCCCCTTACTCCACAAGGAGTTAGGCAGCCCCACCAAGGCTTCTTCTCTCACCAATTGATTGATGTGGTGACAGATTTGAAGAAATCCATAAAATTCCTGGCTGCTCAAATTAAATTGTCTTCACAGATTCTGGAAATTTATTCATGACACCTTTATTCCAAAAAGTACACTATGCCGTCAAGCCCTGAGATGCCCATATCTTAAACCTTGCATCAAGTTTTGCCGGAATGAATTCAGGGTCACATATGCACCATCTCAGGACTTTAACTGCCACCTTCAGATGTTCCCCAACAATCCTGTCGCTCCAAAGTTTATTTGAAAAAGAAATCCATGGGTTACCGAACTCCATCAGAGTGTATGCCAAATCTAGATCTCCCAAGGCAACTGGAACGAAAAGATCTCGGTTGTAGAGGTTTCAATCTCCTTCCATCTTGCTGAATAGTCAGGATTACACCAACAAGTAAATGGCCTTATTTGAGCAGCTAGGTAATCTTCCAACACATTTGGGAGGCTCACTCTCCCTTGGCTTTTGTCATTTGTAAAATTCGGAACCTAATTCTTGGCTTCTGCCCTGCCATATGCATCTTGAAATTTGTTTGTCATGAAATTGGCGATCTGACTTTTAAATTTTGGTCTGGGAATGATTGAAACAAATCAAGAAACCTTGGTAAAATTTGCATTTTTATAGATCCATCCATCTTCAGTCCCGCTTCTCCTCACTAGGGTTGTGGGCGGTGCTGGAGCCTATCCCAGCTATCTTCGGGCAGTAGGCGGGGGACACCCTGAATTGGTTGCCAGCCAATTGCATGGCACACAGAGACGAACAATCATCTGCGCTCACACTCATACCTAGGGGCAATTTAGAGTGTTCAGTCGGCCTGCCATGCATGTTTTTGGAATATGGGAGGAAACCGGAGTACCCGGAGGAAACCCACGCAAGCATGGGGAGAACATGCAAACTCCACACAGGATGGCCGGAGCTGGGATCGAACCCACGCCCGATGCTGTCTCTCACTGTGAGGCCATCGTGCTAACCAGTCGGCCACCGTGCCGCCCCATTTTTATAGATTAAACACGTCAATCGAAACTTAGGAAAGGCACCAGGTTCTATCTACTTATATCTTCCTTCATTCTCCCCTTCATAGGATGGTAGTAATTTTGTCTTTTGGGATATTTAACCCCAAATAATTATTAAAGATTCTGCATCCCAACTCAATCTGTACATTGCTTTTATAGTAGCTGAGGGTGAATAATTAAAACTCAAAAACTGTGTTCTGGAGATGTTGAATTAATAATTTGAATTTAATCCGTGCTTTTCTAAAATAGAAGAAAGATGTATTAGGGATTGTTCTGGGTCAGACAAATGCACAATTACGTCATCCGCAAACAAGGACAATTTATGTTCACCTCCATGCATTATTATTCACTTAATTTTTTATTGCATTTAACCCACTGACTCAATTCTATGAATATATCAAATAAAAGGGGGCTCAGTGGGCACCCTTGTCTTGTTCCCCGTTTGAAAATAAATTATTTTGAAAGTCCCCCGTTGAGCTTCATGCGTGCCCTTGGGGACAAATAAAGATTTTGTATTATTCAAATAAATGCATCATGAAACACAAATTTCTCCAGAACTCCAAATAAGAATGACCAATTTATGCGATCAAATGCCTTTTCGGCATCGAGTCCCACTAACGCTGCCTCCAAATTTAACTCCTTTATGTGGGTAATTCTTTTTTTTTTTTATATATAATTTTCTTTTTATTGAGGAACAACATTTACATTCCACATTCCGACTAAAACTGAGAGAGAAAAAAAAGCTTGAGTCTTGTCAAAGAGAAGGAAAATAATGAAATATAATAAAAATGATTGGGAGCTTATTAAACCACATACTGATACAAGACGTAAAACAAAGTATGGAGCACTACAGACCTTTGTTGCGTCATCGGAAGTCAGACCTAATCGGTTTTACATATTCTGTCCACTTGTACCATATCAAATAAAATTTGTCCAGTTTGCCCCTGAGGGAATATGTTAACTTTTCCATGATATAAATGCCATGCACAATACTTATCCTGTCTTCAACAGTCGGTGATTCTGTCTTTAACCATTTTCTCGTAATGGATTTTTTAGCGGCTGCTGAGAGTATATTGATAAGTTTTTTTGTCAGTCCATCTTTCCAGTTGCAGGTCCCCCAATAACATGCAATCACATTCGAAAGGGATTTTCGCTCCAAGTACTTTTTCGAGGTGTTTGTGGATCTCACGCCAGTCAGGTTGGATAACCAACCTGGCAGGTCCAGAAAATATGGGAATGATTCGCTCCATTAGTCCCACGGTCTCTCCAACAAGAATCTCCCTTGTCTTAATACCTTTTTTGGATGGGAGTAATAAAATATTGCACGACAGTCTTCCAGCAAAACTCCTGCCATGTGTTTGATCCAGTTGAGGTCCATTGCTGGTTACATATCCTCTCCCAACTCTTCTTCTCAATCAACGCCCCTCATTCTTTTTCCCATTTTTATCTTATGTAATTTGTGTTGTCCTGTCTAGATAACCTTTTGCTCTGATACAATTTGGAAATAATTTTGTTGCATGTTGTAGATTTAAGTAGTTGTATGACCTCCTGTAACATTCCAGGTCCTTGCTTTTTTATGTGTTCTTTCAGGTTTTGGTCGAAATAATGCCTGACCTGCAGGTATCTATAAAAATCATCTTTTTCTAACCCATATTCAATTTTCAAAGATTCAAAACTCCGAAATTCCCATTTGTGGATGAATGAAAGGTATGTGGTCAGGCCTTTAGAGTGCTATACCTTAAATCCGCCATCATTTTTATTTGGCGTAAAGTCCACATCGTAGGCACACCACCTTAGTATCCTTAACAAGTCACCCAATTTACATATATTTACAACTTCCTGCCATATTTTCAAAAGAAAGGTTGTTAAACTGTCATCAGCGATTACCACTTGTTTCAGTAATGTGTTGTCTGCCATGAGGGCTGCTATCTGGATCTTCCCTATCGTTGCCCCTTCAATTACTTTCCATCCTGTATCATAATTTGGTAGGCACAAACAAATTAAAGGTCTAAGTTGGGCTGCATAGTAGTAATCTTGCATACATGGTAGCCCCATTCCGCCATCTTGTTTACTCAGCTGCAATGTTATATATTTAATTCTGGCTTTATGACCTAGCCACAAAAACCTCGAGATTAATCTGTCCCAATCATTAACTTGTTTGGGTGTTATTTTAACTGACAGACATTGAAAAAGGTAGAGCAAACGTGGCAGTATATTCATCCTGATTGATTCCACCCGAGAGTTTAAGCTAAAAAAAGGAATAACATTCCATCTCTGTAAATCTATTGAACTATTTTAGGCGGTGGGTCATAATTAAACGTGAGCCCCCTGGTGTTATGTATATTAATTTTGTATCCAGCCAGTGTGCCATATTCCTCGAACATGTCCACCAGTTTCGGTAGGGTTTGTGTTGGGTATGTTATATTCAGCAATAGGTTGTCTTTGAATAGGGACAGCTTTTGTTCCCCTAATGCCATTTTTAACCCCTTGATATCCTGCCTCTGCCTAATCCACTGACTCAGGGGTTCTATAAACAACTCGAAAAAGAGGGGGGGGGGTGCAGCATCCCTGTCTTGTTCCCCTCTCTAGTTCAAAAGGGGGAGTCAAGTCCCCGTTAAATTGAGTCTAGCAGTGGGAGATTTGTACAGGGTGGAAAAAATGTCGATCAAACTTGTGTCGAAACCGAATTTCGCAAGTACCTTATATAGAAATGACCACCTCACTGAGTCGAATGCCTTCTCCGCATCTAAACTTAAAATTAAAGTCTCCAGATTTTGTTCAGTAATTTGGCTTATTACCGTATTTTCGCAGCCATAAGGCGCACTTTAAAGTCCTGAAACTCGTCCAAAAAAGCCAGGGCGCCTTTTGAGGCGGAGCGCCCATTATGTGGACCAAGTCCACCAAGTGCACCGCTCGGCTGACTGCGAACATTAACTGCCTGCACACTGCTTATATAGAGAGAAGGCGGGCGTGGCTAACGACAGCAGGCGGACGTGAGAGGGGAGATGGGCGTGAATCACAACGCAAAGGCACGCCCCCAGTGCAAAGCAGCCCCCAATGTCCCTATATGAGCAAACGTGTCTGCTAGATCTGTTGTTAGGGCTTTCGCAAAAGCCGGCTTCATGAAGAGACGCACGCAGCAGCGACACGGGGAATCTGACAATGACGAGAGGGAACCTGGCATGTTTGTGGGAGAACTTGCCCAGCTGTTTATTTCTGATACAGAAGACGATTTTGATGGATTTGTGGATGATGACTGATTAATAATAATGTGAGTACATTGTTAAATAGTTCAATAAAATACAACCAAACTCAGTTTTGCTCCTGTTGCCTTTTTAAAAACAGCTAGCCACGCTAGCCATGCTATCTTCTTGATTTGGGGTGATAGTTTTTGTTTTGATGTAACACCGTGACCGCACATCGTTTGTTGATTAGTGACTTGCTCACACCGGCATTGTGTCGGCATCCCATCTGAGGGGCTGCGTGGCAACGAGACGGCGAGGCAGACTGATAATGACTCTCGTGTTTGGTGGAGAACGTGTCCAGCTGTTTATCTTCGATACAGAAGACAAGGACTTGGTGCATTTTTGGATGAGGACAACTTCAGCACGTTGTTAAAAGCTAAAATAAAGTACCACCGAACTCCCGCTGCCATTTTAAAAACACGCTAGCGCGACTGAGCAGCCAATGCGAGTGCTCGGTTGCTCGGTTCTGTTTGCGCCCAATGATACGGTGCGTTCTCTCTATGTATCAAATACAGAACTTGCACCCTCAACCGGTACTGCGCCCTTTGATACGGCGCGTCTTTTGGCCGTAAAAATGGGGTATGTGTAGTGTTTTCCTAATGTTATCTTGAGTTAGGAAAGAATTAATCTGGGCATTGTTATCAATCTGTGGTTGAAAGTATAATGTTTTGAAGTCGCGGTGAAACCATTAATGAATTTTATTCACACTGGTTTCTATTACTTTTGTCCTTGAGTTCCTTATTTTATGTATGGTTCTTTCTGTTTGCTGCTTTCTCAGATTGTATGATACAATTTTCAATGATTTCCCACCTACTTCGGAATATTGTTGTTTCACGAAGAGAAGTTTCTTTTGAATTTCTTGTGTGTTTAAGTCATCTATTTTCTTCAAATTTATTATTTCCTGCTTAGTTTCTTCGTTGAATGATCCCGAATGCTCTTTTTGTAATTTTACCAATTGTCCCTCTAAGCTTTTTAGGTTTTCCTGTCTCAGTTTCTTCTCATAGGAGGAAATAGCTATAATCCTACCCCTGATCACCGCTTTCAACGCATCCCAAAGTATTGGTGGAGTCACTTCATCATTGTCATTAAATTCCAGATAGTCATGAATTTCTTTTTTCAATCTTTTTCTAATTGTTGTATTATTCAGAACATTTGCGTTTAACCTCCATAATGTACACCTCGTCTTAGTGCTGAGGTGTCCTGACATGTAAATGTGACTATGATCTGATAACAGAGACGGGCCTATTTCGCATTCCACCACCTTGTGCAAGTCCCTTTTAAACAAAAAATAATTAATCCGAGAATAGACATTAAATGCAGACGAATAGTGAGTATATTCTCTGTTGTTTGGGTTAAATTCTCTCCACACGTCCACAATTCCCATTTCGCTCATTAGTGTATTGATTTTCTTTATAATATTACGTGTATGAGATTTTTCATTTGATGAGTCCATTTTTGGATTTAATCTTATGTTGAAGTCCCCTCCGCAGATTAATGTTCCTTTACTGGTTGTTACCATTAATTCAAATATGTGTTTATAGAAGCTCCAATCACTACCAGGGGGGCACATACACATTAAAAAGAGTCACCAAATTGACATCTATTTTGCCAATGATCATAACAAACCTACCTTCTCGATCTCTATCTTACCCAACAGTCTGTCTATACGCAAAAAAGTGACATTTTTATGGGGGTGGCAGGCGGGGGTGTACACACACGCACGCACGCACGCAAACAAAAACACGTGCACACTGTCACGCACGCACTTTTGTACATAGTTCATTTCAGCATTTCAATATTTTTTTCTGTGCTCATAAACTATTTTGTTTCAAAAACACTTTTTGTCATGTTGTTTTTGTTATTTTATAGAAGGAAAGCATTATTTAGATGTTTGAGCTGTGACAAAACAAAAAGTAGCGGTGTAAAAGTCAAGGTTGTGCTTGAAATGTTTGTTTTCACAAAAAACTCTTTTTCTCAGTTTTTTTTGTCCGGAATGGGAATCTTGACCAAATTTAGCTATTTTCTAACCCTGTCAGCAAATTAACGGAAAAAGATAGAAATATACTTTTTTTTTTTAATGAAAGATGAGTCTAATCTTTCTTTTGGTATGTGCCATGTTTTTATAGCATTACAGTGAACCCTCGCTACTTCGCGGTTCACCTTTCGCGGGTTCAGTGCTTCGCGGGTCTAAAAAATATTCGGGGGCATTGTGGTTTCGCCGAGCGGCACGACGGGGCGCTGGAGCGGTTAGACGGCCGGCGTGCGCCGAAGAAGAGCATCGGCGAAGAGGAGAGTGGACAAAGAGGAGCACGTTCCCCCGGGCACGATTTGGGGGCGACGTTTCGCACGGTTCGGACCGTACCATAGCTCTGGAGGAGGCCGGCCGGCGTGCGTGGCAGTTAAGCCGAAGAGGAGCACCTCCCCCCCGGGCACGGGCGGTGTCAAGCGGCCCCTAAGTTTAACCGAATGGAAGCTCCGGAGGAGGAGGGCATGCTCGCGTCACAGTTAAGCCGAAGAGGAACACCTCTTCCGCCCGGGCACGAGCGGAGCGCGAGGCTGTCAGTTATGAATGAATAAACAAATGAAGAATGCCACCTTTCATTTCACTGTCATGATCCGTGCCTGTCATGCCGCGTGTGTTTTTGTTTTTTCAGCTGTGTGGGCGTTCCTCCAGCGATCGTCTCGCGCCATGCGGTCAGCTGCTGCGAGACGCGCCCACCAGCCCCGCACCGGATTCCCATTCACTCACTGATTACACTCACTATATAATCCACCTACACTGACTACCTGGCGTCGGATTGTTATCCTACTTGTGTCTGCGTTTGGAGAGTCCTGCTCAAACCTCCAGCTCTGCTGGAGGATCATAACATTCACAGGGCACACCGGACGGCGTACCAGCAGGTAAAAGTCGAAGTAATTAAATAAATACAAAAAGAAGTAATTGAATAAATACAAAAATAATGGCTGGGGAATAAAAAAATAATAAGTTTTAATAATAATTTGTTTTTTTTTATTATAACATGAATTTCACTCTCGCTCTCTCGACCCGAATATATATATATATATATATATATATAGATTTTTTTTTTATAGAAATATATATATATATATATATATATATATATAATTTAAGCATTTTTGAAGGTGCGCCGCTACTTCGCGGATTTTCAGTTTTCGCGGGTGGTCTCGGTCCCCATTAACCGCGATAACCGAGGGTTCACTGTACAATATTCTGTGGGCTTTGCAAAAGCAGTCAAAACCCAGAAAAACGCTGCGATTGAGGGGAGTTGCTCCAGTGAAAATGGCTGGGATTTAATGAGTTATTAGACCCACAATGGGGAAATTTGCAGAGTTAGAGTTTTTTTGGTACAGACGACTGTTGTTCTTGTTAAACCGTCTGACAGACGCTGGCAGGAAGGAGCGGCGGAATTTCTCCTTAGCACAGCAAGGGTGTAACAATCTATCACTGAAGGAGCTGTTGAGTACTGTTAGACTGTCATTGTGGGGGGGGTCTGGGTTGCTCAGCATTGATGACTTGACACATAATCCTCCTGCCCCCCACTGAGTCAACATATTTATCTCTCTCTCTCTCTCTCTCTGTCTCCTATATATATACATATATATATACATCCATCCATCCATTTTCAATACCGCTTCTCCTCACTAGGGTCGCGGGGGTGCTGGAGCCTATCCCAGCTATCTTCGGGCAGTAGGCGGGGGACACCCTGAATTGGTTGCCAACCAATTGCAGGGCACACAGTGACGAACAACCATCCGCACTCACACTCATACCGAGGGGCAATTTAGAGTGTTCAATCGACCGACCATGCATGTTTTTGGAATGTGGGAGGAAACCGGAGTACCCGGAGGAAACCCACGCAGGCGCGGGGAGAACATGCAAACTCCACACAGGATGGCCGGAGCGGGATCAAACCCACGCCTGATGCTATCTCTCACTGTGAGGCCATCGTGCTAACCAGTCGGCAGCCGTGCCGCCCACTCACTTCAACATATCAAAAGGATTAACCTCTCCGTGACTGATATATATGAGGATGAGGAAATGCGGAAGGGAGCAGAGCTACATATATGTAAGCTGGGAAGACACGCACATTGTTTCTTATAGCACCAGTCAGGATATTTGCAGTGACTCAAGTGGGACTAAGTAGACGTACACATTTTTTTGGGTGAGGATTTGCCTCAGTTTTTCGATTGTAGGCAACTTTAATAACAACAACACGCCGTCTACAAGAAACCACTTCTTCTTAGGAACATACCAGCTCTGGCTGTAGTTCTGAGTCTGAGATTTAGTATTCTGAGTCTCTTCTGACGACGAAGTAGGTTGTACGTCGTTTTATATTGCAAACTCAGCCATAAACATTAGCTTGATTTACTTTTTTTTTTTTTCACCAAGGCCACTCCGGGCTAAGCATACACCACTCACTCAAAAATGACATGTTCCAATGCAGCCACACTCGGCCGTGGTGTCGGCCTCCTCTTTATCTGAAATTGACGTCCACTCAGTCTAATTGCAAAGCTGGCGGCTGCAAGTGGTTTCAGACATGAACGTACGCGACTGCCTGAGAGACAAAAGCCATCCGTGACATGAAGCAGCAGGCTGGACAGTAAGAAACTAATTCTGTTGTGCTAGTACTTTTTGTTTTTGCGGCCTGAAGCTAATTGTTGCTCTTTGCCGTGCCGTTGACCTACTGTTAGGTGGGGAGGGGATAAAGCTCAATGCCCACTTGCAGGTTGTTGTAACATTTCACCACACTCGTGTTGCCTCCGGAGACATGACACAACTTTAGTATAGCTAAATGTCCGAATTATAACCAGTAGGGGTTCATGTGCGTATTCATGCCCTTGTCTGCTTCAGTGGAGAAGAGATCAGCACAGTATTTTTTATTGTTTATACGTGATCACATGAGCTCACGTTCAATTGTTGTTTGTCAATAAATCCAAAATATTGTTCAGAATGCTTTTATACTTGTGGACAAGAGTAGTAATGTTCACTTGTATTTTGTTGGTGATTGGTCCCCGTTTTTGATAAACAGAACTAAATAAAAACAATCAATATTACCACACTTGCCTCCCTGCTGTGACGTAGACAGCTGGGACCGGCAAAAATAACAAGTCGAGTTCCAAAAAGGGGCGTGGCATTTTGTCGTAAATCTCATCAGAAAAATAAACCTTAAATAACTAGTCTTTCAGGGGGTGTATTTGCTGTTTGCCAATATGCAAACCTATTATATAAGTGGCAACGTTAACGTCAATCAAGTTTCCCTTTAAGTGTCAGTATATAAACATATATATATATATATATATGTATTTATATATACAGTGAACCCCCGGTTATCGCGGTTAATGGGGACCGAGACCACCCGCGAAAACTGAAAATCCGCGAAGTAGCGTCGCACCTTCAGAAAACAAACAAAAAAAAAAAAAACACCGTATATATATACTTCACACCTATATATATATATATATATATATATATATAGGTGCGAAGTAGCAGCACACCTTCAAAAATGCTTAAAAAAAAATATATATATATATAGATATATATATATCTATATATATATATATATATACACTGGTAGAGAGAGAGAGAGAGTGAAATTCATGTTATAACAAAAAAAAATATTATTAAAACTTATTTTTTTATTCCCCAGCCATTATTTTTGTATTTATTCAATTACTTCTTTTTGTATTTATTTAATTACTTCGACTTTTACCTGCTGGTACGCCGTCCGGTGTGCCCTGTGATTGTCATGATCCTCCAGCAGAGCTGGAGGATTGAGCAGGACTCTCCAAACGCAGACACGGTGTTTTGAAACAATTCTGATACTGCTTATGATCAATTACAGCATCAATAAGAGTGACTAGTAGCGAGACTGATACCCAATCGCCAGGCTACAATGGGTTAAGCTGTCTGTTATGTCCAATCAGACAAGCGTGAGCCCTTGAGTAGACACTGCTTACAATCAATTACAGTATCAAATAATATAATAGTCACAACTCATGATCAATTGCTATGACTTATTATTAACTTCAGGATCGCGGATCGTCGGCGACTTACATGGACAACAAACACTTCACTGCGTTAAACAAGCGGCACATTTTATTTAACCCACAGTATAAAAGTGTACAAGCAAGCAAGCAAGCAACAATTGTATTTCAGCTCATAGATTACATGCAAGACATAAATCTCATTACCGTGTGCTGGAAGGACGGAGAGCCCCGGCGTCCTCAGTAATGCGAGCAAAAAATACGATGCTGGGCGTCCGCGCGTAAAACCCTCAGCCGACTCTACTTTCGTTTTGCCTCCGTCACATTCTTATAGCCAATATTTCACCCCAACCCCTCCCGTTCGAGTGCGCTTTGATGGTTCGCATGGCCCTTCGCACAACTTTGGCCTCTGCCAATCCTTACTCCCTTTTCGTTATCGACTGCACCTTTTCACATGAGTCAGACATTCCTGGTGCTTAGGCCCTGTACGAATCCTTTCCAATTATTCCCGTTCTCATAACACAGATACAACCTGTGCAAATTCTCATAACACATAGATGTAGCCTGTGCAAATTCTCATAACACATAGATGTAGCCTGTGCAAATTCTCATAACACATAAACACAGACATCTACTAACGCGTGTATATAGGTATAAAATGGTTATTATGCAGCATTTATGTGGTAAAACAACATTAATAAACCATATTTCACTTCATTCCACTCCTGGTGTTTTGCCACCAATTGATGCAAACAGGTTCCACTAATTTATTAACCCGTTTACGTATTGTTCCCAATTATCCAATATCCACTGAAACCATGGTACATTATATGAGTGAGCAAAGCAAAACCAATGATGATCCTGTAAAACATTTACCACCACATGAGTCAACATGTCTATGCGCGTGGTACAATGGATTTCTCGCCTGGTATATTCATTTCCAATCCGGCGGACATATTCAAAGATATGCCCTTCTTCTTCTAAATTTAAAGTTAGTTCACACACATAATGGTTATACCAAGAATTGACAGTTTCAATTTTTATTCTCATGGTTCCATGCAATGATATATTTCTTTTTCTACTTCTAATCGAATTCGTCGAACATAAACACAAATTCCAATATTGCATAGCGTAGTCAAAGCGATAGCTATTAAAACCAAAATCATTGGTGGAAGCAACGTTGCCCTAGCAGTTTGTGACAAGCCTGAAAATATGTCCCACCAATGGTGAGCAGACTGTTGCTGAATGATTTTAGCAGCATGCAAAATTTCTCCTTTAGCCATCAATGTCGATACCATCAGTTGGGAAACATTGGACGCATGTGACTTTATCAATTTCTTTACCTCAGTGGATCGTTCCAATGCGCATTTGAAACGCTCCAAAGAGATTTGCCATGGTGTGCGTAGCACTTCCCATTGTACGGCCGTAAACCGGCTAGCAACTGTGTAATTTGTCAACCAATACGTCCCGTTTCCCCACTGAGGTATGCGGCCCCACCTGCCACAAAATGTCCCTACTAGGTTCCCTCGACCAATCGCACAAGGTGAAGTTTACGTTGGTTAAGCAAGGATTAACAAATTCATGATGCAATTTACAAGCTAGTCCTTTATCAGTGTTTTCGCAAAGATCGGTATTAAAGGTCTGGTTTGTGTTTGGGTTCACCACAACTCAGAGGATATATTCCAGACACTACGCCACTCCTGGTAATTTCCTGTAGTCATTACTCGTACGAAACGCTCTTTTTGCGTCTGCGCATGTAGTTTTTGTATGCTACATGTGGTCCAGTTTAGCTGTTTAGTTACATTGGTTAACACTTCACTAGTGGCGTTCCACATATTTAATTCCCATTTAAATACATTTTGCCACAGTTTAGCATTTTCGTTTTGTCCCACTATTGAATTAGGAAGCCACATTCCTACTTTTAGTAGGGCATCATGAGTTCCCTGTCCTGTCCCAGCTAATTTATAGCGTGTCACTTCATTATCAATGGTGTTAGATACCCCCAATAACGTTCCGGTTCCCCCCAATAAGGTGTCGTGTTAACACTCTCTCTTCTTTCGAACACACGTGGGAAAAACAGGGAATACAACTTTCCAATACATTTTCGTAGTTATTGCTGATTGTGCCAAGGGTGTACATGTATCAATTATAGGTACCAGCTGGGTGTTTGTAATGTGTGTGTGGGGGGGGGTCGCTTTACTAACGCCTCTCCCCTTCTCTGGGATGAGTCATTTGGTCCAGTTCTTTCCTTGACGGGTCGGATCACACTCTGCTCTGAACCAAAAGCTCTTGACGTCTCCTTCCATCGTACCTGGTTTCACTGCGCACAGCTCCACCCTGGACTTGATCCAGATTCTAGTTCCGTTACGAAACAGCCATTGGATTGATTCTTTTCCAGGACTCCAGAATACTGCATCAGCGGTGAGGTTGGCCACCGCACACAGCCCGCCCCCCGGACACGTCACTCCATCCTGGGTCACGTTGACCCCCTTGACCCTCTCACTGCCGGTCAGATTCCATGACAGCAGGCCCTGCATTCGGGGGTACAGAAGGCGTCCGGTCGTTTGCTCCCAGGAGAGTTGGACCATGGCACCAAGGACAAGGAAGAGGATGACCAAGCAGCCGACATCACCACCGTACCGGACTTCGATAGCGGCCACGGCGTCTTGATCCGTTGCCGGCCCGTCCCACAAGCAACTCCCACCACGTCATTCACACCGGCTGTAATGAACACAGTTAGTTCCTACAATTGAAAGGCACAGATTAGTTTTCACGTAAATAACACATTTTTCTTCTCCTTCAAATAAGACGCTCACTGTAGCGTCGTCTCCTTGTGCAATTATCTCAGCAGCCCGGGGGGGCCCTGAGTTTTGTTTTACCCAAACCTTAGCTCCGGCCCTGTCGGTTGAGCCAAAGCCCCCTGAGCCTCGCCCAGATCTTATCACTGGTTTAGGAATTTCCTGAACTGTTGTCATATTGCACGGTTTTAATACTAACTGGGCGATTTTACTGCCCTTTCAGGTGCAAGGTCATTCCAGCCAGTATGTCCATTCCAATTATCCATTCTGCGATGGGTGTAACCACCACTTCATATTTCCGAATTGGCATGTGTCCAATTTCCAAAGGCAAAGTTACTGCCTTTCCATTTATAATTTGCCCCCCTATTCCTTGTACCGGGACTAGGGTGCCCTTCATTTTGTTGGGATTTCCTTGAATCAACGAGGCCTCCGCCCCTGTGTCAACCAGTGCCAAAACACATTGAACCGAATTATTCCAATAAATTGCTAGCTTTACATGGGGTCGAATATCACCGACACTCCATCGTTCTGACAATTTTGACTGGCTGGCAACAAAGGCTTGACCTTCATCCTATCCTAAGAGATCAAAGACTTGAGACCTCTTGCCTTTGTTTTTTCCTCTTCGAACGGCTGCAACATACCTTTCATCCTCACTGCTGCTTTCCAAACATTCCTCTCTGTTCCCCTCCACGGGAGGGGCAGAGGGCACAGCTGGTTTCATCATATCTTTAAGCAGTCCTGCCAATTCTGCAAGTTCAGAACGACCGGATCGTTCTTCAAAGCGCAAACAATTAACTTTAAGTCCTCTTTGTCTGCACCTGGCCATCAAAAACTCGTTTGATTGTCCATCAATCTCCGAATGAGGGACTCCCGCGTCTATTAACGCTCTCCACATAGCGCGTCTGTCCCCCTGATCCAGCCCAATTGCATCTGCACCTTCCTCGTACAGACGTCTGATCCATGAGTCAGTGGGCTCCCCACCACGCTGTTTATATTTGGTGGAAATTTGTGTGATTTCGTCCTGTGAATAATCTTCCTTAGTTACAGTTACTCGCGGTGCGGGTTGAGGAAACTCCTGTCTCCGCACAATGGGGTTTCCTTCAGCGTCCACTACGACAACCCCATTAGCATCCCGCTCGACATCCACAATAGGCAATACCACATTTTGCTCTTCACGCCTGCGTGCTATCGGTTTTATTTGCAAATGTGATAATTTTGGATAGAGGGACTGCCCGGTGGCAGGGGCTGTTACTTCAACGTCACCATCCCCCCATATATCTCCTTCCCAGCCCTCCGGCTCCCATTCGCCCGCAAGATCTCTCGTAAACGCCCGTATTTGTTGCGTTTCAACGCGGCGATCAGTTTTCAGCTGGTTAGCTCGTGGAAAATATGCACAATTGTTTTTTCCAACACAGAATTTAATCTAGATATTTCCTTCTCTAGTTCTTCGATCTTATTGTTCTGCATTAGAATTTCTTGATCTTTACGCGCACCAGCGAGGAGAGCAGCGTCTAACGCCTTATTCTTCTCCCGCCATGCTTCTGCACAAATCCACATCATCTTCCGCACACCCCCCAAAGGCGCTCTTTTACAGACCACCACCTGAGTCAGTAAATCCTTAACTGACGTCGGGCTGGCCCCCACTGGCATGTTAACCCACGGACCAGGGCGTCCCCCATTCCGCGTCAACAATTTCCCAATTTCTCTAAACTCATGACTGTCCCACCCCGGCACTCCCGAGACGCAGTCAACAAACCCCCCTTCGGGTCCTCTAAACTCACGACTGTCCCACCCCGGCACTCCCGAGACGCAGTCAGCACGACTGTCCCACCCCGGCACTCCCGAGACGCAGTCAGCACGACTGTCCCACCCCGGCACTCCCGAGACGCAGTCAGCACGACTGTCCCACCCCGGCACTCCCGAGACGCAGTCAGCAAACCCCCCTTCGGGTCCTCTAAACTCACGACTGTCCCACCCCGGCACTCCTGAGACGCAGTCAGCTAAACCCCCCTCGGGTTCATCCAAAGTTTTATTCTTACTCAAACAACAAGCCATGTCCAAGTCGCAGTTTTCCCGAGATCCTGCCGACAACGCCAAAAATGTTTTGAAACAATTCTGATACTGCTTATGATCAATTACAGCATCAATAAGAGTGACTAGTAGCGAGACTGATACCCAATCGCCAGGCTACAATGGGTTAAGCTGTCTGTTATGTCCAATCAGACAAGCGTGAGCCCTTGAGTAGACACTGCTTACAATCAATTACAGTATCAAATACTATAATAGTCACAACTCATGATCAATTGCTATGACTTATTATTAACTTCAGGATCGCGGATCGTCGGCGACTTACATGGACAACAAACACTTCACTGCGTTAAACAAGCGGCACATTTTATTTAACCCACAGTATAAAGTGTACAAGCAAGCAAGCAAGCAACAATTGTATTTCAGCTCATAGATTACATGCAAGACATAAATCTCATTACCGTGTGCTGGAAGGACGGAGAGCCCCGGCGTCCTCAGTAATGCGAGCAAAAAATACGATGCTGGGCGTCCGCGCGTAAAACCCTCAGCCGACTCTACTTTCGTTTTGCCTCAGTCACATTATTATAGCCAATATTTCACCCCAACCCCTCCCGTTCGAGTGCGCTTTGATGGTTCGCATGGCCCTTCGCACAACTTTGGCCTCTGCCAATCCTCACTCCCTTTTCGTTATCGACTGCACCTTTTCACATGAGTCAGACATTCCTGGTGCTTAGGCCCTGTACGAATCCTTTCCAATTATTCCCGTTCTCATAACACATAGATACAACCTGTGCAAATTCTCATAACACATAGATGTAGCCTGTGCAAATTCTCATAACACATAGATGTAGCCTGTGCAAATTCTCATAACACATAAACACAGACATCTACTAACGCGTGTATATAGGTATAAAATGGTTATTATGCAGCATTTATGTGGTAAAACAACATTAATAAACCATATTTCACTTCACACGGGAAAAAAGGTGGTGATACAAAGATATTTATTATAATCACAATATAGTCAGTGTAATCAGCGCGTCTCGCAGCAGCTGACGGCATGGCGCGAGACGATCGCTGGAGGAACGCCCACACAGCTGAAAAAACAAAAACACGCGGCATGACAGGCACGGATCATGACAGTGAAATGAAAGGTGGCATTCTTCATTTGTTTATTTATTCATTTATTCATTCATAACTGACAGCCTCGCGCTCCACCGGTGCCCGGGCGGAAGGTGCTCCTCTTCGGCTTACTGTTACGCGAGCATGCCCTCCTCCTCCGGAGCTTCCATTCGGTTAAACTTGGGGGCCGCTTGGCACCGCCCGTGCCCGGGGAAGGTGCTCCTCTTCGGCTTAACTGTGACGCGAGCATGCCCTCCTCCTCCGGAGCTTCCATTCGGTTAAACTTAGGGGCCTCTTGGCACCGCTCGTGCCCGGGGAAGGTGCTCCTCTTCGGCTTAACTGTGACGCGAGCATGCCCTCCTCCTCCGGAGCTTCCATTCGGTTAAACTTGGGGGCCGCTTGGCACCGCCCGTGCCCGGGGAAGGTGCTCCTCTTCGGCTTAACTGTGACGCGAGCATGCCCTCCTCCTCCGGAGCTTCCATTTGGTTAAACTTAGGGGCCGCTTGGCACCGCCCGTGCCCGGGGAAGGTGCTCCTATTCGGCGTAACTGTCACGCACGCCGGCCGGCCTCCTCCGGAGCTCTCGTACGGTCCCGAACGGAGCGAAATGTCGCCCCGCTCGTGCCCGGGCGGAAGGTGCTCCTCTTCGGCTTAACTGCCACGCACGCCGGCCGGCCTCCTCCGGAGCTCTCGTACGGTCCCGAACGGAGCGAAATGTCGCCCCGCCCGTACCCGGGCGGAAGGTGCTTCTCTTCGGCTTAACTGCCACGCATGCTCTGGTACAGTCCGAACCGCGCGAAACGTCGCCCCCAATCGTGCCCGGGGGAACGTGCTCTTCTTCGTCCACTCTCCTCTTCGCCCACGCTCTTCTTCGGCGCACGCCGGCCGTCGAACCGCTCCAGCGCCCCGTCGTGCCGCTCGGCGAAACTACAATGCCCCGGCGGAGCGGAGTGAATGGAGAACCCTGATCGTGCCCGGGCAAAAAAGTTTTTAATTTTTGAATTTTTTATTAGACCCGCGAAGCACTGAACCCGCAAAAGGTGAACCGCGAAGTAGCGGGGTTTCACTGTATATATATATGTATATACATGTATACGTATATACGGATATATATATATGTATATATATATATATATATACACATATATATATGTATATTTATATATATGTATATGTGTATATATATGTATTTATATGTGTATATATATATATATATATAAGCATATAAACATTTAAGTACACCATTGGTTGAAAGTACAGTCGTAGTGTATATTGCATCCTAGGACTGCACAATTGCTCTAATGTCCTCCCCTTTGTAGGCCTGACCCAACGTTCTTGTTAAAAAGTCTGACAGCAGTCGGCAGGAAGGAGCGAAATCTCTCTTTGGTACAGCGAGGGTGTAACAGTCTATCACTGAAGGAGCTGTGGAGTGCTCTCAGAGTGTCATTGAGTGGGTGGGCTGGGTTGTCCAGCATTGATGACAGTTTTGCCGTCATCCTCCTGCCCCCCCACTGAGTCCACAGACCCGCAGGTGACAGGTTGTGGAATTGTATTTGTAGTCCGAGGTGTAGAGGGTGAACAGGAAGGGAGCCAGAACAGTTCCCTGCGGCGCTCCCGTGCTGCAGAGAAGCACGTCAGACACACAGTCCTGTGTTCTCACGTACTGTGGCCGGTTTGTGAGGTAGTCGTGGATCCATGTGATGAGGTGGTGGGCCACTCCCGCCTGCTCCAGCTTGTCTCCCAATAAGGCGGGCTGGATGGTGTTGAAAGCACTGAAGAAATCAAAGAACATGATCCTCACCGTGCCCCCCGCCTTCTCCAGGTGGGAGAGTGAAGTGTGGAGCAGGTAGATGATGGCATCTTCCACACTGATGCCAGGCTGGTAAGCGAACTGGAGTGGGTCCATTGAGGAGCTGACCAGGGGGCGCAGATGGACGAGGACCAGTCTCTCCAGGGTCTCCATCAGATGAGACGTCAGCGCCACTGGTCTGAAGTTGTTGAGCTCCTTCGGATGGGGTGTCTTTGGAACCGGAACCAGGCAGGATGTTTTCCACAGCTGGGGGACTCTGCCCAGCTTCAGGCTCAGGTTGAACATGTGCTGGACGATTCCACACAGCTGGTCTGCGCAGGATTTGAGGAGCTGGGAGCTATTCCCATCTGGGCCTGCTGCCTTCCTCGCCTTCATCTTCCTCAGCTGGTTCTTCACCTGAGATGTTGTGAGGAACAAGGCTGAGCAGGAGGAAGTGGTGGTTGTCTGATGAGGCTGGGAACTGGAGGCTGTGGAGAGAGAGGAGGAGAGAGGGTCTCGTTCGTAGTGGCAGGAGTGGTTGGTGGGGGCTGCAGCAGGGGAGCCTGAGCGGGGTCAGGCATTTGATCAAACCTATTGAAAAATAGGTTCAACTCATTTGACCCTTCTGGGTCTTACATGGTTGTCCATGGCCTGAGATGGTCTTCAGGCCCCTCCAGACATCCCTGGCATTGTTCCGCTGCAGTTGTTCCTCGATCCGCATCCTGTAGGACTTTTTACCCTCTCGGATCCTCCTTCTCAGCTGACGCTGCACTCTCTTCAGCTCGTCTTTGTCGCCTGACACAAAAGCCCTCTTTTTCTCCTTCAGGAGAGCTTTGATGTCCGGTGTGATCCAGGGTTTGTAGTTGGAGAAACATCTTACAGTCCTGGTGGGAATGGTGTTCTCCATGCTGAAGTTAATATAGTCTGTAATTGTGTCTGTTAGACCATTAATGTCCTCACCGTGGGCTTCGCTGAATACCTCCCACACATATATATATATATATATATATATATATCAAAATTTATTTCAATCTGATGTATTTCATCCCCCAAAAAATTAGTTTTATTCAACAATAATAAATAACATTTTTCTTTTTTGTAATACTTGCAGTTTTATGGCTACCTCTCACAACAACAAAATATGATGCAGGACTATGTGCGCACGGGGACCTACCAACGGGCCATTTTGCAGAACCACGCCGACTTCAAGGACAAGGTAATGAGATTTTTTCAGTTATTTTTAACAATTTCTTAATTAGGGATGTAACGATTCATCGAAAATGTTTTTAATATCAATATGAACTGTTAAAAATATAAAAAAAATACATAGATAATTTTAATAATAAAAAAAAAAATAAAGAATCGATTTACAATCCCATGTTAACCGGAGCCCCTCTCTCAATCTCTGCTGGAAACATATTGCACACCTACGCACAATTATTAAATACAATGTAAACCTCATTTTCATAGCAGCAGAGCGTTGATAAACGACCTTAAAATGACTTGATTTAATTTACAACAAGGACTGCCGTGTCTGAAAGCTGAATGCTAATGGAACTCTCCATGCATGTCCTGTTGTTGTACGCCAACATAATGTAGTGTCTACCGTGGATTGTGGCCGCATTTGTCAACATACTCACGTGTATTTAAAAACCAAAACCTAATTTTTAGATACGTGATTGACATTGAAACGGCAAGAGCATAAATGCGAAGTCTCGACCATGCACCGCATGTTGCGTTTATCGACTCTGAAATCTCACCACCCAAAGTACAATATCACCTATTTGCCATGAATGGCAACACCCAACAATAAAACATAACCTGTGGGGTATGCGTGTTGATGTGAAAACAGTTGTTTTGCTGAGATGTTATTTCCGAGTTTTATGATATGCATCACACACGACATTTCTCTCTCGCTCTTTCTCTCTCTCTCGCATTCGCTCTCTCTGTCTGTCGCCTTCTCTCTCTCTCCTTTTTTTTCCTACAGGCACATACCTTATTTTGAATTTGTAGATGATAATATGCATGCTAGAGAAACAAAACAAAACGTTTTGTATTCAAGTTAATTACCAACAATTTTAAAAATCAATTCAAGTTATGATTTATGTATGATTTTCAGAGCATTTCCTCGATTTTATTCATATGATATCCGTCACTTTTCCATAAAAATAAATGATTGGTGCTCATGTATAGTGAAATATGTTTACAAGTATGTATTTGTTTATTTTTATTTAGAAGTAGTTTAATAGTAATAGTTAGGGGTGTAACGATTTTTGTATTCGTCCCGTAACGTCTCGGTACGGGCTTCATGGTTCGATGCATGCGGTCATACAACAAATACATCTAAGGGGAAACAAAAAAGTAAACGCCTGAAATCACACTACCGGAACATTTGTTGTTTGAAGAAGAAATAGATCAAAACAAATGAAGAAAAGTGGCAAGCGCGGGAGAAAACATGGAGCTAGAGGAGCCATCAGCCCTATAAAAATAAGCTGTGGGGGAATATTTTGGTTTCCCAGTTGATTACCTCTCCCCACTGCTTTCAAGCAGTCTGGAGAAGTGAAAGCCAACGGCTAAAGAAATGACTGAAGCAACCGGCATATACATAGCAAAATCTATGCACCCATATGTTGTTTATTAAAGGTGTTGGAGCCCCGTTAAAATGTTCCATCCCGGGTGCATACTAGCCAGACCGTGATCCCTGTACAGTTAATCAATTTTGTCTTTTGATACCAGATGATGATGATATTTAGTGCTGTATTGCCCTTTATTTAGAACCAGCCCTTGGCTGAAGTGATGACGCACTACTGAACTTTTTAGTGATGCTTTTCAGTTTGGATCCTCAGTGACCAGCATCGCTAGAAGAGCCTGCTTTCTTTTTTTATGCAGACAGTATGGGGCTCAAAACAAAATGGCAGACGAGCTTTGGGGATCGTGCAGTCGCAACAGCATAGGCTGAGTAGTGCGTAACCCGAGGACCACCTATACTAGTATTTATTTATTTATTTCTTTTTTATTTTTTATTTTTTTGCACATTGTTTCGGAACTTTGACCAAGTTGGATGTGTTTTATGCGAACATAGAGAGTGCGCGTTTGTATGTGTGCGTGTGTGTTTTGTGTGTGCGTGCGGGGGTGTGTGCGTGTGCGTGTTCATGCGCACGTGTGTGTGTGTGTGAGTGGGGGGTTAGATGAGTGTAACTGATGGTTTTATATTTTGTATGTATACGGAATGTGTATCTATAAATATACAGGTAGCCATGATGAAACTCAATAATGGTAAATCCCCGGGCCTGTCTACCATCACAGCAGAGATGCTGAAGGCCGGGGGTGACATCTTCTCGTGGCTCACACAAATTATCAACCATGTGTTGGTCTCTGAGTCACTGCCCGATGACTGGAGGCGGGGCATCATACTCCCATTATGGAAACAGAAGGGAAATCAGCTGAAATGCAGCAACCATGAGAGGTATCGCGCTCCTCTCCATCCCTGGTCAAGTATTCACTTGCATCCTACTCACCTGAGCCCTCCCTTTCACCTGAAGTAGACGCCGCCAAGAACAAGCCGGATTTGTGCCAAATCGCTCCACCACAGACCACATCCCTGCCCTCCGTCTTATAATAGAAAAGGCTATGGGAAAAATGGCATCAATTCATAGCCTTTATTGACCTCAAAACTGCCTTTGACACTGTTGACCACGGGTGCCTCTGGAACATCATGAAGTCCCTTGGAGTCCCACCTAAGCTCACCGCACTCTTCAAGCAGAAATGCCAGGGTGCGGAAAGTTGTGTGCGGGTGAACAGCAAAGACTCTGAGTGGTTTCCCATTAACAGCAGGGTTAGGTAGGGCAGTGCGGCCGCTCCAGAACTCTTTAACTGTGTCATCGACCACCTGATGTCGAGAGTATGTGAGCGGCTTCCTGGGGTACCTCTCGTCAACTACATTCTTAAAGACCTCGAGTATGCTGACGACACAACCCTGTTCGGCGAGACTGCAAGCAGCTTTGTGAGGCCCTCGGTGTGCTCGACGAGGAGTCCAAAAAGGTCTTAGGATAAGCTAGCCCAAGACCGAATTCATGCATGTTGGCGACGGACCCGACCCACCACCATTCTTGTTTCAGCACTCCTGCCTACTTTTGTCTCCACCTTCAAATAACTGGGCTCGACATTGACCAACATTGGAAACCTCAAAACAGAGATCGACCAACGTCGTGCCCTCGCTGCCTCGGTCATGCAGATCCTGTGAAGGCCATTGTGGCGACATCTGCACATTTCTCGGGAGGCAAAGTTCAGAGTCTATAATGTCTCAGTCATCTCCGTCATCCTATACGGAGCTGAAACCTTGCCGCTGAACAACACCTTAGCGTCCAGGCTCGACGGCTTTGACACCTGGGCCCTCAGGAGGAGAGAAGGCATCACGTGGAGCATGTACATCACGAACCTGACGGTAAGGGAGAAAACTCAACAACTGCCAGCATCTCAGCAATGCGGCGAGTACGCTGATATGACCACATTCTCCGCCTGTCAGAAGAGCTCCCAACAAACACCATCCTGGCCTTCAATCACCAGCAAGCTGGCTGTAATTAATAGCCCAGGATCTTAAGGCCTGCAATGTCAACTTGGCTCTAGCTCAACACCTTGCCCACAATAGACCCAGTTGGAGGGACCTGGTCGCCACGGTTGGCTCTACGTGCTCTGTGCAAGAAAACTAAAGAAGTAAGAAAAAAAAAAGATATTTACCTACATATGTACATATATGTACGTGTGTGTATATGTCTAAGAATTAAAATCAGAGTGCCCTTTATTGTCATTGTACTCAGTGTGCTACGAGATTAGAGAGCTCCCAATACAACAATAATTTGATTAAATATATAAAATAGATTAATTAAAGATTAAATAATAAAATAGAGAATAAATACGAAATTGGAAAAATAAAAACGCATCGCTGTTCTGCAAGGTAAGGGTAGGTGTGTGTGAGAGTTCAGCATGGAGATGGCTCTCGGGAAGAAACTGTTTTTCAATCAGTTAGTCTTTGTGTTGATGCACCTGTAGCGCCTGCCAGAGGGCAACAGGTCAAACAGGTGTGAGTTTGGGTGAGTATTGTCTTTAATGATCTTGAAAGCTCTGCTGAGGCACCAGGTGGTGTAGATGTCCGACAGGGAGGGGAGATGGCAGCCAATAATCCTCTGCGCAGTTTTGACTGTCTTCTGGAGCCTCCTGTTTGCCTCAGTGTAGCCGCCGTACCAGGTAGAGATGCAGTACGTCAGCAGGCTCTCAATGGACGAGTGGTAGAAGGCCAGCAGAAGCTTCTACTCCAGGTTGAATTCCTGAGGACCCTCAGGAAGTGCAGACGCTGGTGGACCTACTTTATCACTGCTGTGGTGTTGTGTGTCCAGGAGAGGTCATCGGAGATCTGTACTCCTAGGAACTTGAATGTGTGGACCCTCTCCACACACACCTTTGATGTAGAGGGGGGTGGCACAGTCTTGTTCCTCCTGAAGTCGATGACGATCTCCTTCGTATTTGCAGTGTTGAGCTGTAGTTTATTGTCCTCACATCAAGCCGTTAGTCTCTGGATCTCCTCCCTGTAAGCTTTCTCGTCACCTTTTGAGATCAAACCATCCACTGTCCTATCGTCAGCAAATTTAATGATGGTGTTGTTTCCGTGGGCCGGGCTGCAGTCATAGGTGTAGAGAGCGTACAGGTGAGGGCTCAGTATGCATCCTTGAGGGGAACCGGTGTTCAGCATTCGGGTGGAGGATGTGTAGGGGCCGAGTATCACAGTCTGGGGTCTGTTAGTCAGAAAGTCCTTAATCCAGGTGCGTTTGAGGGTGGGGAGGCCGAGAATGTCGAGTTTGGTGATGAGGATGTCTGGGATGATAGTATTGAATGCCGAGCTGTAGTCTACAAAGAGCATCCTGTCATACCTCTGCTGTCGTTCCAGGTGGCCCTACACACCATGCAGAGCAGTCTCGATGGCTTCCTCAGTGGATCTGTTAGCTCGGTATGCAAACTGGTAGGGGTCCAGTGTGGGATGAAGGCACTCTGTGATGTGCTGGAGAACCAGTCTCTCAAAGCACTTCATTATGACTGGTGTGAGAGCAACAGGACGGTAGTAATTCAGCAGGATTGTGGTAGACTTCTTGGGGACGGGAATAATGGTGGAGGTTTTCGAGCAGCAGGGGATGACTGCTTGAGCCAGGGAGTGGTTGAAGATCCTGCAAAAAACGTGATAGCTGGTGGGCACATGCTCTGAGGACTTTGCCTGGTATTCCGTCGGGTCCTGTACCTTTCCTGGGGTTTACTGCCAGGAGCGACGCTGAGGGGGACACGTGGGATCCTGAGGAACATGTTGTTTTTTCCGTGGGACCCTGGGGAACGTGCTTTTTTCTCCCGCCGTAGTACAGCTGAACGATGCATCGTTTTGGGACCGAAAAAGGCGCTCTCAGACAACGCGAGTTTGAGCTCGCCGAAGCTGTTTGTGCCCCTACTTCATGCAGTAGGTCACGCAGTACTGATTAAAAAAAAAAAAAGATTGTCGCCCAGTCACTCGTTGTCCCGGACGTGATTTCTTTAACCGCTACTTAAATGCCCTGCGCCAAGCTATCTTGCGCCGCAGCAGAATGGACTTTATTTGAACTATATGTAAGTCCGTGCACAGCAGCAGCAACAAGTTGCCTGATGGCAAATAAACTACTCCACTAACAAGTAGCGTGCTAAACGAGGAGACGGGCAAGGAGGCGCTAAGCGTGCTCATCGCTAAAATGAATTGCTTCGATGTACGCTCGACTTTTAACAGAAGTCTGACTCAAACTGCGTTTGGGCGGCGAGCCAGCAGCTATGAACAGAAATGTTGAAATGTTGTATTGCAACCATTACGCATCTAAACATAAAATAAAAGGAACACAGAAATGACTGACGTCATCACGACAAAGAGGTTCAATGTCAAACGTATAATAACCTTAAAAAAAAAAAAATTAAAAAACGTATCGTAAACATGCTAAAACTGTTGCTTTATGTTATTTAGATAGAATTTTTGTTTAAAATTCCCCTGGCTCTTCTTTTTGTCTTTTCTATATTATTTGCGTATTAATAACTGCTTGGTTTGTTAATGTTAATAAAGTTTTTAAAAAGAACGTATAGTAAATATTTATCATCAATATTTGCACAACAGAGTACTGAGTTTCGAGATCCTCACAATAATATTTCTCAAAATTACATTTCTTATCAATTTAGCTTTGTTTAAGGGATATGTTATTGACAATCTAACATCAATATACAATGACAGAAAAAAAATTGGTGGTGGGCGGCGCAAATAATTTTCTTCTTGGTAGGGGGGGGCGTGGGCGTGACAGGAAATAATTGAGAAGCACTGCTCTTAAGTGAGTGAGGGGGTGTTGAGGCATGGAGTGTGGGGGTGTGGCGGTTGGAGTGAGTCAAAGCGAGCAAAGAAGCAGTTTAGCTCCTCCGCCAGTGACCCCTCAGGTCTACCGGTGTTATGTTACCTCCTCTGTAGACCTTGCCACTCCTCCCATGGACTGTTGCTGGCAAGGTGGGACTCCAGCCTCTTCTTGTAATTTGTTTGGCTTCCTTAATGCCTTTTATCAGGTCAGCACGGGCCACACTGTACAGAGCTCTGTCGCCTGACCTGAAGGCAGGGTTTCGAATAGTCTTGTTCAGGGGCACAGTTTCCATGCAGAACTTGATTTCGTCCAGTACACACTCTGTGTAAACATCAAGGTCCTGATGATCAGAGAGGTCCCAGTCTGTGTGATGGAAGCAGTCCTGTAATTCATCCTTGGCGGTCTCATGCCATATTTTAACAGTCTTTGTGGTGGGCCTGAGTCTGCATCTGAGAGGGGTGTACTGAGGGTGGTCTGACTGGCCGAGGGGGGGAGGGGGATGGCTCTGTACCCGTGCTTGATGTTCGAATAAACATGATCAAGAGTGTTTTCTCCCCTTGTTGGGCACTTAACATACTGGTGGAACTTCGGGAGTACAGTCTTCAAATTGGCCTTTTTAAATTCTCCCACTACTATATGAACGACTTCAGGGTGGGCCCGCTGTTGTTTGTTGATGACGCACGCGAGTAGCGAGAGCGCCATGCTTGTGTTAACTTCAGGAGGGATGTAAACAGCAGTGACGATCACTACTGTTAGCTCCCTTGGGAGATAATAAGGCCGACATTTAACGGACATATACTCTATGTCGGAGAGGAGATCATGCTGTTTTTGGACCAGTCCTCCTGCACGTAAATACAGAGACCCCTGCTCTTACCGGTGTCTCTCATACGTTCCGCGCGATGAAGCAAGCGCCCAGCTAGCTCGATGCTAGCGTCGGGAACATTAGAGTGCAGCCAGGATTCGGTGATGATGATCACACAACTGTCCTGAACATAGCAATTTCCCAGGATTTGTAATTCCAGATTGTTGATATTATGGACTACTGATCTGGCATTGGTGAGGTAGAGACTTGGCAGTGGTTGCTTGTGGGGCTGCTGTCGTAACTTTATTAGGAGACCAGACCTGCAACACCGCTTCTGCTTCCTCTCTCCCCGTCGTCTGCGCCACCTCCCGGTCCCGCTAACAATCCACGGTGAGCCGGCCGGCCTCGCTAGTTAGTCAGGAATTTTGCGATCATAGGAAAATACCTCGAAGACGGTTATTTTGTATCGATAACAAATGTCCACGATGTCCTGACGAGTGTATTGATACCCAACCACAGTTGGTGTTCATAATCCTGAACATACGTAAATAAAAAGTAATAAAGAGTAGAACTGGAATGCAGAGCCATTAGCCGCTGCGTCCATGCGCGCCGCCATCTTGGCAAAAAAAAAGCTGTTTTTGGACTGACAATCTCAGAAAACGCAACTTTGAGATCTTACAAATAAATAAAAAATAAAATAAAATATAAAGTCCCGGAAGTAGGGATGTAACGATTGACTCAAGCCCCGATTGGATTCAATTTTCAGTTCACGATTTTGATTCGATTAGATACTATATTTAGTTTTTTTAATAGCTGCCACAATGTCTCTGTGCTATGTGATGCTGCAGTGATCCACAAACGAAATGTTGTAGTGCATTTTGAATGGATTAAAAAACCATACATGATGACGATTTGCACTATTATTATGAAATTACCTATAAATACTAAAAGAAATACCATATTTCACTTTTCTTGTGCACCAATCCATTTTTTTAAATGTAGAAGTGACTGAAATCATATGAATACAATTGAGGAATTGCACACATGTTAAAGAAAACTAAAATCATCATTTCAAATGATTTTAAATTTTGTTTTTATTTAACCTGTTTTTCTCCTCTTCTCTAGTATACATATCTCCACATTCAAAATTATGGTATGTGCCTAAAAATGAGAGAGAGAGAAATCTCGAGCATGATCCATATCATAAAACTTGGAAATAACGTTGCTCAACAAAACACAATTGTTACCAAATCAACACGCATAACCCATTTTACTTTCCATAATACTCTTTAGCACTGTAAATTAGTATATTTTGATGACCTCGGTATGTTAGGTTTTATTGTTAGGTGTTGCCATTATTGGCTTGTGGCAAATGCGTTATGTACTTTGGGTGGTCAAATTTCCGACTGCATTAACGCAACACGCGGTGCGTGGTCGCAATTTAGCACTTGTGCTCTTGTTGTTTTGATGTCAATCACACGTATATAAAAACTATGTTTTGGTATTAAACAGATGCGGGTTCGCTGACTAACGGCGCCACAATTCACAGTTGACATTACATTGTGTGCGTACCACAAAAGGACATTGCGTGCGACGTTCCATCCGAAGCACACGGTAGCCGATGTGTGCTAACTACCGTGAGGTTTCAGACACGACAGTCCTTGTCGTAAATTAAACGCAACGTTTCCCTTATAAATGCTCGTCTATCACTGCTGTGTTGCTAAGTAAGTGAAGTGTACACCGTATTAAGTAATTGTGCATAGGGATGCAGTTTTTTTCCCCAGAACAGATATGAGAGAGCGGCTCTGGTTAACATGGCGTTGCGAATTGATTCTTTTATTTATTTATTTTATATCGATGCATATTTGGCGCAATTCACATCAATATTAAATTGATTTTTGATGAATCTTTACATCCCTACCCGGAAGTAATTTCTTTCCCTGCTGCTTGAATGCTAGGCGCCATCCTTTCTTGCGTTGCAACATCATGGACTGTAGTTGTACAATATGCAGTCTGTGCACAGTAGCAACACCAAGCTGCGTGATGACAAATAAACTACCCCACTAACAAGTAGCGATTTAAACGAGGAGAGAAACCAAGGATCGCTAAGTGTGCTAATCGCTAAAGTTTAGCTATTTCCATATTTCTTTTGTTTTTAATTTACGCTCATAATGACCTCTCTTGTTCTTATATTTACTAATTTATATTTACAAGTCTTATACTTAATTTTGGCATCTTTTCTTCTCAATTCAATAAATATTTTATATAAAATTTTTCTTTTTACATTTCATTTTCTATTCCTTTTGTCATCCAAGACTTTTTAAGCCTTCATACTTGCTAGTGATTTTAGTTAATGGAAAATGTTTATCATATATGAGATTTTTTTTCTTTTTTTTAATTTATTTCTTTTTTTGCCAAGATGGCGGCGCTCATGGACGCAGCGGCTAACGGCTCTCCCTTCCAGTGCTATTACTTTTTATTTAAGTTTGCTCGGTCTTATTAACACCAACTGTGGCACAGTATCGATAAACCCGCCAGGACATCGTGGACATTGGCCATCGATACAAAATAACCGTCTCAGAGGAATTCTGCTATGATCGGAAAATTCCTGAAGAACTAGTGAGGCCGCCCGGCTCACCGTGGATTGTCATCGGGACCGGGAGGCGACGCAGACGACGGAGAGAGAGGAAGCAGAAGCGGGGCTTTAGGTCCGGTGTCCTACTAAAGTTACTTGCTGTACATTGTAGTTAGCAAATCTGTTGTTTAGTTTTATAAAAGTGGTTGTCTGGGTCCAAATTA
>NC_142405.1:16226813-16231813 GCF_059441095.1 Idiotropiscis lumnitzeri
ATATATATATAAATATATATATATATATATATTTTTTTTTAAGCATTTTTGAAGGTGCGCCGCTACTTCGCGGATTTTCAGTTTTCGCGGGTGGTCTCGGTCCCCATTAACCGCGATAACCGGGGTATTTCAGTATATATATATATATATACATATATACATATACAGTGAACCCTCGGTTATCGCGGTTAATGGGGACCGAGACCACCCGCGAAAACTGAAAATCCGCGAAGTAGCGGCGCACCTTCAAAAATGCTTAAAAAAATCTATACAGGTATACTACAGTATACCCCCCTGTATACAGTACACCATATAGAATACGGGTAAGAGAGAGAGAGAGAGTGAAATTCATGTTATTACAAAAAAAACTAATTATTATTAAAACTTATTATTTTTTTATTCCGCAGCCATTATTTTTGTATTTATTCAATTACTTCTTTTTGTATTTATTTAATTACTTAAACTTTTACCTGCTGGCAACGCCGCCCGGTGTGCCCTGTGAAATGAAAGGTGGCATTCTTCATTTATTTATTTATTCATTCATTCATTCATAACTGACAGCCTCGCGCTCCGCTCGTGCCCGGGCGGAAGAGGTGCTCCTCTTCGGCGTAATTGCCACGCACGCCGGCCGGCCTCCTCCGAAGCTCTCGTACGGTCCCGAACAGAGCGAAATGTCGCCCCGCTCGTGCCCGGGCGGAAGGTGCTCCTCTTCGGCTTAACTGCCACGCACGCCGGCTGGAGCTCTGGTACAGTCCGAAACGCGCGAAACGTCGACCCCGATCGTGCCTGGGGGAACGTGCTCTTCTTCGTCCACTTCCTCTTCGCCCATGCTCATCTTCGGCGCACGCCGGCCGTCTAACCACTCCAGCGCCCCGTCGTGCCGCTCGGCGAAACTACAATGCCCCCGCGGAGCGAATGGCGAGCCCCGATCGTGCCCGGGCAAAAAAGTTCTTAATTTTTGAATATTTTTTAGACCCGCGAAGCACTGAAACCCGCGAAGTAGCGAGGTATTACAGTGTATATATATATATATATGTATGTATATATGTATGTATGTATTGGTTTTCCTATGTTTTGTCATTGGTAAGCCAGGCCTGGTCTTCTGGGGGCCCTAAGCAAAGTTTCCTTTGCGGACCCTCTAGCTGATCAACAGCATCAACTGTGCCACTTGTGATATCTCTAAAGCCCATCATGTCAATGTGACTGCTGCAATCTCTTCATTTATACTTTTTGTCATTGGAAAAACAGCGCCACTCAAGCATTGGATCCTTTAGAATTAGCTACCACTGTTCACGTCAAGTTAGGACTACTCCCCAGACTCCAGAAAAATGTATATTCTCCTGCCTCCTAATGCATTTTAATTTGGTCCAGTTTAGTTAAGTCAATGAATTTACACTTCAATGCATTTCACTTAGGATTAATATTGATACGAAACAAAATAATTTGAACATATCAGATAAGCGTGAGAATGAATGGGTTTATGAATTATATGATAAACCAGAGGTTAATTTGTATAAAAATACCATAATGAGTACCTATACCTAATTATGTATGTATTTTATTCCTTTATTTCTTCATGGTATAAGATCAAATGTACCATGTAAATGAAGAGATTGCTGCAGTCACATTGACATGATGGGCTTTGGAGATATCAAAAGTGTGATGTAGAGTCATTCATTGGTGTGCCATAAATTGAGTGCACGTTATGCATGCAAGTAAGAGATGGGCTGTTTCGGCAATCGGTATGGGTTGCCCGATCGAGGCCCATTAGTGAAGTCGGGCCTCAACACGGCTGCGTAATTGGCTTTTAGGGAGGGCCGCCCCCATTGGTCAGGTATTTAACGTATATATACACACTTGCTGTTCAACTCTACTTGACACCCGCCCGCTGTTTTCCTCAGCTCCTTTCACGCACACTTGGCAGCTGTCAGTCACACAAGCTGTCACAATACACACACCACACGTTTTTCAAAATGGATTGCAATCACACCTACCTTTTTACAAAAACCCTTTATCATATGCAAAACGCTCAAGAAAGCAGAGATATCTGAAGTATTGTAGCAAAAAACACTCGCCAACACTGTCTAGAAATTCCCTCTATTTGGTAGAACTAAATTAGTCCATTTTGTGCCCTATTTTTTTTTTTTTTTTTGGGCGACTCAGAAGCTTCCCAGATAATTAACAATGCACCGCTCCAAGACATTTCGCCCAAGAAAGCGCAAAAACAATGTAAATTGAGACACTCACTGGACAATAAGCAATGCATTATTATGACTGGCAGCTCGTGATTCTTCGTGTGCTGTAATTCCCGAAGAATACCGGTGATTGCAGAACAAAAGCATTTTTGTTGTTATGGCGTTGCTATGTGTCTATGAATCTAGGACATTGAAGAAACTAATGTGTCTTAAATTGATTTATTACTCAAAATACGATGGGTCAAGATCACTTCAAACTTTCACTTTAATTCCACCATTTTGAATTTCTTTCAAATTTTACCCTATTTTTTTATTTTTTTTGGTCCGTTTAGACAGGTCACCCTTGAAAGAACTCCTCCCACAGATTTTATCCAATTGTCTTGAAGCTGTGGGTTTACATCGACAGATGTTAAAGATGAAAAGTGTACACCCTAACTAGTCACTATCTAATCGTAGGCCGCACACAAACAACCATTCACCCACAATCAGAACTCGGGACAATTTAGAGTGTTCAATCAACCTACCATCCGTGTGTTTGGAATGTGGGAGGAAACCGGAGTACCCGGAGAAAACCCACAGATGCACGGGGAGAACATGCAAATTAACCATAACCCTACCCCATGCAACAAGGCGGGAATCGGAATCGACCCCACGACCTCTGCACTCTGAGCCGGACATGCTAACCAATCAGACAGCCAGTTTGTGTGATATTTAAAAAAATAAATAAATAAAATTTCCATGTATCGGTACCCCAAAGTGGCACAGGCAGCAAAGGCCCATCAAATTTATATTCCATTTTATTTACAAAATTTTAAAGCTTAAAATTATCATAGAGACTCTCAGAGAGACGGTTCTTTCTCCATTTTATTTTTGTTCCTCAGGTACCAGCCCTCCTTCCATTCAGACAGCCAGTTTGTGTGATATTTAAAAAAATAAATAAATAAAATTTCCATGTATCGGTACCCCAAAGTGGCACAGGCAGCAAAGGCCCATCAAATTTATATTCCATTTTATTTACAAAATTTTAAAGCTTAAAATTATCATAGAGACTCTCAGAGAGACGGTTCTTTCTCCATTTTATTTTTGTTCCTCAGGTACCAGCCCTCCTTCCATGGTGTAGATCTCTCTGCGCTGCGGGGTGCAGCGGTCGATGAGTATTTCCGCCAGCCAATTGTGGTATGTATACCAAGGAGCCTCAATAGTCGACCGCCGGTCTAGTAGCTTTTCTGGTCATTGTGGTAGTAAATGTGTGCACATTGGAAATGCACAGACCAATTGTCTGCATTGTAACAATGACTAAACCAATCAAGGAGTTGAGATGCAGCTATGTTGCCTGGTGGGTGGATGCGGATAAGTGATGGTTTCCCGTAAGTAAGTTCAGGATCAGCATATAGTTTTGTATCAAATCACAACGACACAAAAAGCTGTGAGTAAGCTGTTCTTCTACTTATAAGGGCTCAGGTTATGGGGGCAGCATCCTTAGCGGAGGATCCCTACCACTTAGTCCAACTTTTATGCGGAATTCCCAAGGCGTTCCCAGGCTAGCCAGGATTCTTCGGCCCAGTCCGATTCCTTTAACTTGTTTTGGGAGATGAAGACAAAGGGTGGAAAAACAATCCCCCTCAACAGACAACTCAAAACACAAAGTATCGAACATCCGATAAAACCACGAGTGTCACTACTATGAAACACAAATATATTACTTAGATTTATGTTTCCCACTTCTCGTTCGTTGATGTCATTTCGGCAGACATTGTATTTGTTGCGGAGGGGACGTGTAGATTCTAGGGTCGTCTGGGTCTTTCTTCATGCTGAAGGGCCATACACCCCTTGTTTGTGACCCTGCCCCTAAAGTTTCAGGAGAATTGGGACACGTCTTGATTGTCGTGAACGCCCATTTCAAAGGGAAAGGGACAAGACGAGACGAATGGGGTGGTTTGGGTTTTGGGCTTTTCTCTCTCCAGTGTCCTGGGTCTTCCCAGGATGTGTATGAAGCATTTCAAGAGGCAAGCATCCACGGGGGTTTCCACCATTTAGGTCCACTGGTTGCAGATGAGAAGCGGCTATACGCTGACCTCCTGGATTATCAAATTTTTTTTATCTTGTTCTTTTGGTCACTGCCCTGTGACAATTAGCCCAAAACATTTCACATTTCTATTTACTTGCATATCATCATCCAATGTCACATTCAGTTCCAGTTCCCATTGTCTTTTTATGTGTTGTGTGTTATATGACATAGCCTTTAGTAATTCCTTATAGATTAAGGACACTTATTTTTTTCATTCCACTTCCATTCTGAATTATCCGAATGAAACGCTTTTCTACAACAACTGAAATGCAAAAGACGGCTCGCCCTGTTACTGAATGCATAATAATTCTGATCCAAGAATCTAAATTGTCCCTTGGCTGTATTGATTAATCAATTGTTTAATTCATGTCTGTTCTCCCTTAATCTGGTGTGTTATTTTGCATTGTCCGAAAATCTCTCTCTAATTTACGAATCTCATTTATGAATCTCCAACTTTGTCTGCCCCGCAAGTCAATCCTTTTTTAATCTAGAGCAGATTGCAATAATGTTGCCCCTTAAAAAACACTGGGCTGCCTCCCATTATATTGTTGGGGACACCTCATTATTACTATTAATTTGATAATACTCCAATTGGCATCTTTACAGTTTCTGTTTAAATTAATCATTATTCAAAATAGATATATTGGCTCGCCAATATTTGAAATTTCCATTTTGACTCATCTTTAATGTTAAACTCACTGGGACGTGGTCTGTTATTGTGATTGCTTCAATATTCC
>NC_142405.1:16234313-16304313 GCF_059441095.1 Idiotropiscis lumnitzeri
GCACAACATGCAGAGCAGTGTCGATGGCGTCCTCAGTGGATCTGTTTGCTCGGTATGCAAACTGGTAGGGGTCCAGTGTGGGAGGAAGGCAGTCCCTGATGTGCTGGAGAACCAGTCTCTCGAAGCACTTAGCGATGACTGGTGTGAGCAACAGGACGGTAGTCATTCAGGAGGACTGCGGGTGACTTTTTGGGGACAGGAATAATGGTGGAAGTTTTCAAGCAGGAGAGGATGACTGCTTGAGCCAGGGAGCGGTTGAAGATCCTGCAAAAAACATGTGATAGTTGGTGGGCACATGCTCTGAGGTATCTGGTATTCCGTCGGGTCCAGTAGCTTTCCTTGGGTTAATAGCCAGGAGTGCACGTGGTCCTCTATGGTGCGTGAGAGGAAGTTGAGGCATGGAGTGCGGGGGTGTGACGGTTGGGGTGCGTCAAAGCGAGCAAAGAAGCAGTTTAGCTCCTCTGCCAGCGACGCACTCGGGTCTACAGATGTCATGGTGCTGCCTCGGTAGTTGGTGATGCTCTGTAGACCCTGCCACACCTCCTGTGGTCTGTTGCTGGCAAGGTGGGACTCCAGCCTCCTCTTGTAGTCCGTCTTGGCTAGCTTAATGCCTTTTTTCAGGTCAACACGAGCCACACTGGACAGGGCTCTGTCACCTGACTTGAAGGCAGTGTCACGGGCCTTGAGGAGTGAGCGAACCTGGCTGGACATCCAGGGTTTCGCGTTTGGGAAGGTCCGTATGGTCTCTTTCAGGGACACAGTTTCCATGCAGAACTTGATGTAGTCCAGTACACATTGTGTGTAAACATCAAGGTCCTGATGATCAAAGAGGTCCCAGTTGGTGTCTTGAAAGCAGTCCTGTAATTCCCTCATGGAGGTCTCACGCCAGGTTTTCACAGTCTTTGTGGTGGGCCTGAATCTGCGTCTGAGAGGGGTGTACGCAGGTGTGAGCAGCAAGGACAGGTGGTCTGACTGGCCGAGGGGGGCGAGTGGGAAGGCTCTGTATCCGTGCTGGATGTTTGAGTACACATGGTCAAGAGTGTTGTCTCCCCTTGTTGGGTACTTGTCATGCTGGTGGAACTTTGGGAGGTACAGTCTTTAAATTGGCCTTATTAAAGTCTGCTGTTGTTCATTGATGATGCACGTGAGTAGCGATAGCGCTGTGCTAGTGTTAACATTAGGAGGGATGTAAACAGCAGTAACAAGCACTACTGTTAGCTCCCTCGGGAGAAAATATGGTCCGGCATTTAACGGACATGTAGTCGATGTCGTCACAGCTGGCTGCCTGCGGACCAGAGGTTTGTACAGGAGAGCCACCAAGTTGTGATCAGTTTTGCACAGCGGGGGGTGGGACAGTGATGTGTACGCCTCCTCCGTGTTGGCATAGAATAGGTGCAATATTTTATTGTCTCTGGTGTGGCAGGTTGCATATTGTGTGAATGAAGGCAGAGAGGAGGTAGGAGAAGCATGATTGAATCACCAGAGAAAAGGAGCAGGGCATTTGGGTGCTGTGTTTGTAGCCTGCTCACAGCTGCAGTCAGTACGTCACAGGCTCTCTCACTGTTAGCAGAGCGGGCGACGTACACCACCGCGACCCCATAACTGAATTCTCGCTGTAAGTAGCACGGACGCATGCTAACAGCTATCAGCTCAATGTCCCGGCTGCAAAGTTGCTCCTCAATAGTGATGTGCCTCGGGTTACACCATCTATCATTAACAAACACAGCCAGCCCCCCTCCTTTCCTCTTACCGCTCTCCAGTGTCCTGTCCGCTCAAAGGATTTGGAAACCGTCCAATTGCACGACGGCGTCCGGCGTTAGCTCTGTTAGCCACGACTCCGTGAACATCAGCAAGCTAGCGTCCCCAAAATTCCTCTTGTGCCGGGTTAGCGCTGGTAACGCGCCCATTTTATTGGGAAGGGATCTAACATTTCCCATAAAGGACGGGAGGACAGGGTGGTATCGTCTCCTCCTTGCCTGGCGTTTAGCCCCCGCACAACATCCCCTTCTCTTCCTCCTTAGCTCGCGGGGGATATCGGGTCTCGTTTCGGGAGCCGGCGCGGGGTTAGCACGGAGTGCTAACAGCTGATCTCTTTTGTACACGATCGATCCGTAGCTCCGGGTTATGTCTCCGGACACGGTCGCGCAAGAAATAACCCCCAGCAGCAATAAAACCACCACAAGTTAGATATGTCCATTGCTACGAAGAGGTGAAATAAATATAACAGGGTAAAGGTAAAAACACACAAAAAAGGCTCAAATTGTGAGCAGAGGCTACTGTAAAAGGCAGCCACTCGTGTGTGTATAGATATATGCAAATGTATATATTATCTGGGTAAACGAAACGTCATACATTGCAAAACTTGCTCAGGTGAAAAATGGGTAGATTAAAATGAATAGTGCAATCTTTATTGTGCATCAGATCCTTCTCATTTCATATTCATATTTTGATGTCAAACTCAAATGTTTTCATTCGGATTCGGCCTCATGGTTGTAATACTTCGGGTGGGAAGTGTATGTCGCAAAGTTTAGATATGAGATTACTTTTTCTTGGTGAGATGATTTCAGATCTCCATCCACAGGACACATTTGATATCCGTATCCTGATGGCAAAGTCTGTAAAATACACAGTCAACTTTCTGGAGGCCAAAGAAGAGGATCTTTATAGGTATGTGTTCACACATTCATTATAGGTGTATGTAAGACAGGATTGATATTAGTTTAATAAATGCCTTAACTGTATTTTGTTATCTTTTCCCTTGTCTTTTAGGATAGAGATCCCCTTTAAGTTCCATATGATGCACTCAGGCCTTGTACATGGACTGGCTTTCTGGTTTGATGTGGCATTTATGGGATCAGTGTAAGTCATGCAGTAGATCATTAGACAAATAATGCCTCCCTTAAGTTAGCAGGTCTTTGGTGCACCCAAGCCATTGCTTCCTTAAAAGTGTCCCATACTTTTTCTTTTTTTTCTTCATTCTAACTCATTGCTTGTTCTCTCTTGACAGTATGACAGTATGGCTGTCTACAGCACCTACAGAACCTCTTACTCACTGGTATCAGGTACGCTGTTTGCTGCAGTCTCCTCTCTTCACTAAGGCTGGGGATACGCTGTCTGGCACTGCACTACTAGTCGCCAACAAGAGGTAGGATTGTTGTCTCTGAATAAGGGAACCGACTAAACAGAAATTGCGCAGTGGCGATATATTGAATTGATAATTGTCTGTCAGCCAGGTTTTTTATGTTCACAGCCCAAATACACCATGGTGTTTCTTAAATTCCGTTGTGCCCTGAGATACGATACTTCATAGACCAGACTTAAAAGATTTTGGAGATAAGTGGTCCTCTCAACGATTTTTTATTTTTTTGCGTTGTCTTCTAAGTTCAAACTTACGAGCACTGTTTCAGTTTGAAAACCACTGGCTTAGCGTTTCAGTCTACTCAGGTAATTTTACTCATCATTAGATTTTTGTTGAGGTGCTCTAACCATTGATTCCTAACCTTTATTGAGCCAAGCCACATATTTTAAGTATGAAAAACCTCATGGCCCACTACCAAACAAAATTGTCACCAACAACACGTCTATCATGTATTTTATGCCGTCTAATATAAGATTTAGTCTGTCACTAAGAAATGGACAAAGATACATTGTTATGAATAAATATTTATGAATAATTTTCTCACCACGCAAGTGAAATTTGTAAAATTTCCGCTGTAGACCTTTTCAGCTTTCACACCACACCGGTTGAGAATCACTGCTCCAACACCTTAAATCAACACTCCACTGATATGTAATTGTCCTTCATTGATTAGGCTGTGTGTTTTAACCAGGGGTATTAAACTAATTTTATTTAGCTTTGGGGGCACATGGCGGAAAATCTATGACCAAGTGGGCCAGACTGGTCAAGTCAAAGTATACAACTTAAAAAAAATTGCTGCCAATAATGCACATATTTTTGGTATTTGTGGGTCGACCTGGCACCTATTCTCTGTGTATATGTTTTTATATATATATATGTGTGTGTGTGTGTATATATATATATATATATATAAATGTATGTAATATAGTTAATATACATTTCCTGCATTTATTTTGATTTTGGTCCACGGGCGAAAGATTTTCGTGCATTTATCGTAATCGAGGTAAAATTGCTTAATTTATCGCGATATTGATTTTAGGCCATATCGCCCAGCCCTAATATATACATATATGCACGGGCTCCTTCATTGCCAGAAAAAACCATTTGGCCCCTCCCACAGGACAGCGAGCCCCACCTCCAGACATGGCTTCAGAGGGAGTGCCCGGTGACACGCATCCGTGCGAGGGAAAACTAGGTCTAAAATTCTAAAATCATCTTAAGGAGTCTTTTGAGCCGTCGTCACCTCAGACCTGTTTGCCATGGGTGTCCCTGTAAGAGGCATAGAGCCACAGACAACTCAGCCTTTATTACCAGTGGGACACACAAATCCCTCTACCTACGATAATGGTGACAGTTCACAGAAGGGCTGCTGTTACTTTAGAAAATAATTTTGCGAGCTGGTTTAAACACATTGGCAGGCCTGACCGTTCCATTAAGGTTGCGTGATGTGCGAATACCTGAATAGATTCTCACCAAAATTTTTGTTCACATGTAGAGTCATGTCCTTATCAAATACTGAACAAATGCAAATGAAAGTCACACCAGTCAGAAAGAAATGTTTGTTTTTTTTGCCCAAGCCTGCCAAAACTCTTGCATGGTCCAAGCGGGAACACAGAAACAGAAGCAGCTGCGGAAGGGGAAGTGGCAAAGGGACCTGGTTGCCAAAGGGACAAACCAACAGGATACGTCGAGAGGCGGAAATGATGGTGTCCTTTTTTTGGCTTCAGAGGGGGAAGATACCCATCAGCTTTTCGCTCTTTGTAAAAAGATATTGGCGTGAGATTTCAAAGTTTCCTGGAAAAATAAGGAAGTCCTTCTATACTGGAAGCAAATCCTGAGGGAAGGAGCTTTCGAGTGGACAAAGATGAAGTACAGACAAGAATGGAGCATCTTTGTAAAGAACAGAATTGAAGGAGATAATGAGAGAGACGAATCTGCTATAGTTTTGATGTTGCAAGAGGCCATCAAACAAGTCCAACACCAAAGGATGATCAGCTGGTTTGTGAATTCGAGGAATGTGGCAGAAGGTTTGACATACCAACGATGGAAGAAGAATTCATGAAAAAGTCAGGTTTCAATATCAGGGATCAAAAGGGCAATCTAGAAAATCATAGATCTGTGGGGGTGTGAAATCAAATGGTCCAAGCAAGACAATTTGTAATTGTATAGGAAGGAGATATCTAGAAGCAATTATGAAGAGCTGTGGTGAAGGAGAAGACATTCACCTGTGAGCACTGCGGGTTGGAACAGTGCAGGGCTTGTCATGAAAGCAAGCCTTACAGGACATATTCAGTTAGTTCAGTCATGTGATCGCGGTGGCGGTGTACGTACCTCCCTCTGCTAACAGTGAGTCAGCCTGTGACGTCCTCACTGCAACTGTGAGCAGGCTACAAACACAGCACCCAAACGCCCTGCTCCTCATCTGTGGTGACAATCATGCTTCTCCTTCCTCCTCTCTGCCTTCATTCACGCTATATGTCACCTGCCACACCAGAGACAATAAAATATTGGACCTTTTCTATGCCAACACCAAAGAGGCGTACACATCACTGTCCCTCCCCCCGCTGGGCAAAGCTGATCACAACTCTCCTGCCTGTGTATAAACCTCTGGTCCGCTGGCAGCCAGCTGTGACACGCTCAGTTCAGAGATGGTCTGAAGAAGCCGAGGAGGCCTTAATGGACTGTTTCAACACAACTGTGTGGGAAGTATTCAGCGAGGCCCACGGGGAGGACATTAATGGTCTAACGGACACTATTAAAGACTATATTAATTTCTAAATGGAGAACACCATACCCACCTGGACAGTAATACGTTTCTCCAACAATAAACACTGGATAACACCGGACATTAAAGCTCTCCTGAAGGAGAAAAGGAGGGCTTATGTGTCAGGCGTCAAGGAGGAGCTGATAAGAATGCAACGGCCGCTGAGAAGGAGGATCAGAGAGGGGAAAAAGTCCTACAGGATGTGGATGGAGGAACAGCTGCAGAATGAATAATGCCAGGGATGTCTGGAGGGCCCTAAAGACCATCTCAGGCCACGGACAACCAGAATCAGAATCAGAAAGCCCTTTGTCATTGTACTCAGTGTGCAACGAGATTAGAGAGCTCCCCTCTCCAGTGCAATACAGCAATAATTTAATTAAATATATAAATTAGATTAATTAAATATTAAATAATTAAATGGAAAATAAATTTGAAATTGGATAAATAAAAACATTATCTCGCTCTTCTGCATGGAGATGGCTCTCAGGAAGAAACAGTTTTTCAGTCTAATTAGTCTTTGTTTTGATGCACCTGTAGCGCCTGCTAGAGGGCAACAGGTCGAACAGGTGTGAGCCCGGGTGAGTATTGTCTAATGATATTGAGAGCTCTGCTGTGGCACCGGGTGGTGTAGCTGTCCGACACGGAGGGGAACGGGCAGCCAATAATCCTCTCCGCTGTTTTGACTTCTCTGGAGCCTCACTCAGTCTGCCATAGGTAGAGAGACACAGTAGGTCAGCAGGCTCTCGATGGACGAGTGGCAGAAGGCCAGCCGCAGCTTCTTGTCCAGGTTGAATTTCCTGAGGACCCTCAGGAAGTGCAGACGCTGGGGGACCTTCTTTATCACTGTTGTGGTGTTGTGTGTCCAGGAGAGGTTATCGGAGATCTCTACTCCCATAAAGTTGAATGTGTGGGCCCTCTACACACACGCCTTTGATGTAGAAGGGGGGTGGCACAGTCTTGTTCCTCCTGAAGTCGATGACGATCTCCTTCGCTTTTGCAGTGTTGAGCTGTAGTTTATTGTCCTCACACCAAGCCGTTCTTTCTCCTCACCTTTTGAGATCAGACCGACCAGTCGTATCGTCAGCAAATTTGACGATGGTGTTGTTACCGTGGGCCGGGCTGCAGTCATAGGTATAGAGGGTGTATAGGAGAGGGCTCAGCACGCATCCTTGAGGGGAACCGGTGCTCAGCGTTCGGGTGGAGGACGTGTAGGGGCCGAGTGTCACAGTTTGGGTCTGTTGGTCAGAAAGTCCTTAATCCAGGTGTGTGTGAGGGCAGGGAGGTCGAGAATGTTCAGTTTGGTGATTAGGATGTCTGGAATGATTGTGTTGAATGCCGAGCTGTAGTCCACAAAGAGCATCCCGGCATAGCTCTGCTGTTGTTCCAGATGGCCCAACACAACATGCAGAGCAGTGTCGATGGCATCTTCAGTGGATCTGTTAGCTCGGTATGAAAACTGGTAGGGGTCCAGTGTGGAAGGAAGGCAGTCTCTGATGTGCTGGAGAACCAGTTTCTCAAAGCAATTCATTGTGACTGGTGTGAGAGTAACAGGACGGTAGTCATTCAGGTGCATTGTGGGTGACTTTTTGGGGACAGGAATAATGGTGGAAGTTTTCAAGCAAGAGGGAATGACTGCTTAGCCAGGGAGCGGTTGAAGATCCTGCAAAAAACGTGATAGCTGGTGGGCACATGCTCTGAGGACTTTGCCTGGTATTCCGTCGGTTCCAGTAGCTTTCCTGGGGTTTACTGCCAGGAGCGCACGCCTCACATCGTGTTTCTCTTAAGTGAGTGAGGGGATGTTGAGGCATGGCGTGGGTGGGTGTGGCGGTTGGGGTGAGTCAAAGCGAGCAAAGAAGCAGTTTAGTTCCTCTGCCAGCGACGCACTCTGGTCCACAGGTGTTATGCTACCGCCTCGGTAGCTGGTGATGCTCTGTACAACCAGAGCTCTGTCACCTGACCTGAAGGCAGTGTCACGGGCCTTGAGGAGTTAGCGAACCTGGTTGTACATCCAGGGTTTCATGTTTAGGAAAGTTCGAATCGTCTTGTTCAGGGACACAGTTTCCATGCAGAAGTTGATGTAGTCCAGTACACACTGTGTGTAAACGTCAAGGTCCTGATGATCAAAGTGGTCCCAGTCTGTGTCTTGGAAGCAGTCCTGTAATTCTCCCCTCGAAGTCTCATGCCAGGTTTTCACAGTCTTTGTGGTGGGTCTGAATCTGCGTCTGAGAGGGGCATACGCAGGTGTGAGCAGCAAGGACAGGTGGTCTGACTGGCCGTGGGGGAGAGGGGGATGGCTCTGTATCCGTGCTTGATGTTTGAGTGCACATGGTCAAGAGTATTGTCTCCCCTCATTGGGCACTTAACATGCTGGTGGAACTTTGGGAGTACCGTCTTAAAATTGGCCTTATTAAAGTGTCTCGCTACTATATGAACGCCATTAGGGTGGGCCCGCTTTTGTTTGTTGAGGACGCACACGAGTAGCGACAGCGCAGTGCTCGTGTTAGCATTGGGAGGGATGTAAACAGCAGTGACGATCACTACTGTTAGCTTCTTCTAGAGAAAATAAGGCCGACGTCTAACGGACATGTACTTGATGTCGGGGAATGAGTGCTTCTCAATGATCATCCTGTTACTGCACCAGTCCTCATGCACATAAACACAGAGACTCCCACCCCTGCTCTTACCTGTGTCTCTCGTACGTTCTGCGCGATAAAGCGAGCGCCCAGCTAGCTGGATGCCAGCGTCGGGAACTTTGGAGTGCAGCCAGGATTCCGTTATGATGATCACAAAACTGTCCCGAACATAGCGGTCTCCCAGGATTTGTAATTTCAGATCGTCTATTTTATGGACTACGGATCTGGCGTTGGTGAGGTAGAGACTTGGCAGTGGTTGCTTGTGGGGCTGCTGTCGTAATTTCAGTAGGAGACCGGAGCTGCAGCCCCGCTTCTGCTTCCTCTCCCTCCGTCGTCTGCGTCGCCTCCTGGTCCCGATGACAATCCACGGTGAGCCAGGCGGTCTCACTAGTTTTTCAGGAATTTTGCGATCAAAGCAGAATTCTTCCGAGACGGTTAATTTGTATCGATAACCAATGCCCACGATGTCCTGGCCGGTGTATCGATATTGTGCCAAAGATGGTGTTAATTTAAACGAGCATACATAAATAAAAAGTAAGAGGGAGCACTGGAGGGGAGAGTTGTGAGCCACGGCATCCATACGCGGCTTCACATTTCCCTTCTTTGGCAAAGCGATGGTAGACTGGCAGATGAGACAAACGCACTTAGAAAACGTCATTGTGAAAAAAAAACTCCTCCCCCATTCCTGCAGAAGTTCTCTGATGACGCTGCGTTTGTCGGCCGCATCACTGACGGAGACGTTCGGGAGTACAGAGAACTTACTCAGGGTTTTGTGGACTGGTGTCAACAGAATCGCCTCCGAATCAACGCTGGGAAATCCAAAGAGCTGCTGGTGGATTTCTGCAGGCGTCGGCACTCTCCAACTGCACCAGTGAATATCCAGGGAACAGATGGTGAGAGGGTCTCGACTTACAAGTACCTGGGTGTTCATCTAAACAAAAGGCATCTCGGGACGGGACAAAAAGAGGCTGTTCAAACTGCTGAGGACGGCCAGCTCTGTCCTGGGGTCCTCCCTGGACTCTGTGGACTCAGTGGGGGGCAGGAGAATGACGGCGAAATTGTCATCAATGCTGGACAACCCAGCCCACCCACTCAATGACACTATAAAGAGCACTCCACAGCTCCTTCAGTGATAGACTGTTACACCCTCGTTGTGCGAAAGAGAGATTTCGCCGCACCTTCCTGACGGCTGCTGTCAGACTGTTTAACAAGAACATTGGGTCAAGTCCACAAACGTTCAGGCATTTGTACAATTCTGCATTCCAAGGTTGCAATACACACTACTACTGTACTTTCGGCCAATGGTGTACTTACATTGACCAATGCTGTATTTTGTTTACCTTTGCAGTATTCTTATCATTGCAGTATTTTTTATCATTGCAGCATTTTTATTTATTTCCCCTCTGTACTATGGAAAGACATTAGGAGTGTTTCCTTTCACTTGTGTATGTTGTGGGATGTAAGTGTGTATAAACATGGGGATTTGTGTATCAACGTATATACTGTGTATATTCACATAGTTTTGCTTTTTCTGAATGTCTGCTGCTGATGTTATACATTAACAGCTACATTACGCCGCCGCTGCTGTAACACTGCAAAGTTCCCCATTGTGGGACTCATCAAGGACATCTTATTCTTATGAGTTCTCCCTTCACTGTAGCAGTCAATTTGCTGCTTCCTGCTTTGAGGGATTTATTATACTTTTCAAGGTGGCTAAAAAGCATGGCAAACTTATTAACCTCTACTACCGTATTTTTACGGCCATAAGACATGCTGCATCAAAGGGCGCAACACCAGTTGAGGGTGCTATTTTCGTATTTAATGCATATACTAGGCGCGCCGCACTACAAGGCTACAGCTAGCGCGAGCTGTAGCCAGCTCACCCGGATTCAATCCCTTAAGGGATCGCTGCCTGAGGTATCACCCCGAGTCAATGACAGATGTCCTTAAACTATAAGGAATCACTGCCAATAACACTGACTCTAACCAATAAGAGGTGTCATAGCAATACGTCTACTAGACAACGTCAGGGGAGGGACTTCACTGGTCACCACACTCCTTAGAGTCACTGTTTCAAATCAAAACAAAAAAAAACTCAGCATACAAGCAAACAATGAAACAAAGAAATAAGATTAACACAAAACATGAATCTCTCATGCCATCTATATACCCAAAAGAAATAAAAATAACACAAAAAGATTATAGCAATGGCTTCTTGGGAGCCACTCGGCCTTAGCCAATTACAGCAATGGCTTCTTGGGAGCCACTCAGACTCAGCCAATCACATGGCTGTTTAGAGAGATGTGCATGGCTGTTTAGAGAGATGTGCATGTTGTGCGTTGGGCTTTTTGCAGTCTGTTGTCTAAACCTGGGACGTTTCTTGCTTGCAATAACATAAATGATAAGACAGACTACAACATTGTGGACAGCTGCCCTTTTGTCCAGCTTTCTCCTACACCATCACCCAAACACCATAGTCACATCATGTATTAGTCACAGTCAATTCGAAGCATAGATGACTCAGACTTTGACCAACAGGGTGTGCTAACATGCACTCCGAAAAGCCCAATGAGTAAAAGGGTTGATGGTCGAGAGTGATGCTCAGTCCATATAATGGGTGCGTCGCTTTACAAGGTGCCTCGTTTGTTTTGGGGAAGATTTAGGACTTTAAAGCGTGCCCTATGGTCCGGAAAATATGGTAGTTTGCATCACAGAGCATTTTTTCTGAGTTACACTTATAGGTATGACGAGAGCAGTGAGCACCCCTGATGATGATGATAATAATAATGATAATAATAATAATGATAATAATAATGATAATAATAATGATAATAATAATAATAATAATAATAATAATACTTGAGGTTGGCTGAAGGAGGTGAACCCATTAAACTTTTCCCCTCGTCCCAACAAATGAAGTCGTCTGTATGGGAAGTTTAGGTGACTGTGGCTTGGAAGAAGGCTGTCCTTCTTGCAAAATCAGATCCATAAGAGTCACTGCCAAGCACCACCCATCAATGTTTGACAAATTCAAGGAACCATTAATATAGTATAACGTAATGCTGTCTTCTAGTAAAAGGGGGTAGCCAGTTGTGAGTTCTTGTGTGTCTCGCGTTGGCAAAATAAATACTAAACTTTCGACTGAAAATGTGGCTAACTGGCATAGCAAGCAGAGTAGTAGAGTCCTTATTTTGTGCGAAAAATGCACCTTTACTATTGTGCTAAAATTAATTATAGCTGATTTAACATCTTTCATTTAAAAAATTTCATAATTTTGTACATCTTTTCAAAATTGTAAACAAACAGAATTCAGGCTTTAAATTATGTGCGTTGAGGGAGAGCGTAAGAGCCTAAATATGTGCATATAAGCACACATGTATCAACATCAAATTTATGATTTTATTTATATATTTATTACTGGTGTATTGCATGTTTTACATATGCTGCATGGAATACATAGCGTTTGTTTCATGTTTCATCATTGTGCGAGAAATTTTGTAAATGACGTTTGTTTGATTGCTGGTGAAAGCCGGCAGAAAGCCGTTGTGTGCTTGTGCAGACAATGCAACGTATTGTGTAGTTTATAATGTACCATATTTTCACAACCATAAGGCACACTTTAAAGTCCCAAATTTTCCCCAAAACAGACAAGGCACCCTGTAATGCGACTCGCCTTGTGAATAGGCTCTATGCTATTCTCTCAGCAACGGGACTGATCCCCCTTAGGGCATGTCAGTGTGCATGCTTACACACACTGCTGGTTAAAGTCTGAGACCACAGTGCGTGAAATTGACTGTGACGAATAAATTCTGTGAATACACCTTTTCGTGATGGTTTGAGACAGTTAGAATAGACCACTATGTACGTGCGGGAGAAAGCTGGAGAAAAGGGCAGTCTGTCTTGTTATTCACATTATTGCAAATAAGAAACATCACAGGTTTAGACAAAACACTCTTGGTATAGTGCAACCTATCATGTTTCTTGCTTGCAATAACAATAATAAGACAGTCTTTGACATAGTGAAGAACAGCTGCCCTTTTATCCAGCTTTCCCCACACGTATATACTTTCTATTACCCACTCAGCGCGATGTATAGAGCACTTTGAACCAACCATTGTGGCATACTTCCTCGGCCATAGAGTAAAAATCTGTCATTAAAAAACAAAAGAGATAAAACACAAAATGCATAGAATAAAAGACACATTTTTCAAGACGAATTTTAAAAATGGACAGAGAGTGGGCTTGTCTAACGTTTAACGGAAGATCATTCGAAAAGGCTTGATACCCTCTGAACCTCCACTTAGTCCTTGGTACCTCTAGCATCGTCTGGTCTGCTGACCTAAGTCACCGAGCAGGTGTGTAGCGCTGGAGGAGGTCAGAGAGGTAAGGTGGGGTGCCCATCCAATGATTGAAGAACAAATGAGCTTTAAAATGTTTGGAGATCCAGTAAATGGAGGCCAAAATTGGAGTTGTGCTCCCAACTATGAGTACCTGTTAGGAGGTGAGCAGTAGAATTTTTGTCCAACTGGAGATTCTTTAGGGAGGACTGGCTGACACAAATTTAAATTTTTCACCAAGACAACCAAGTGTTCCTCATACAATAGCACCATTTTGCCAGTTACTAAATAAAAATCACTGTACAATTTAAAACTCAATACAATACAATACAACTTTATTCATATTGTGCATTTCACACCACCTGTAAGTTTAAGACAGTTGACTTTAGATAAGATGCCAGGGCCCCCAGGTGAACAGGGTGGGCTGTTCGGTGCTCAGTGGCATGTTGGTCATTTCCCAACCTAGTGGTTGTGGGCTCGAGCCCCTGTTATTTTGTCCATGTCAAAATATCTTTTAGCAAAATACTGAACCTCCAGTTGCTCCTATGGAGGTAGATCAATGTGAAAACACTGTGGATACCTTAATAGGTGGAAAAGGGCTATACTACTGAAAAACCATTTACCACTTACAAGGGCCACTGGGACCAAACACTTTAACTTCTGTTTACCTTTTATTGAAATTCAAGAAATTCAATGTCATCTTACATCCTATTAATCAAGTGATCAAGTGAAAAATCTTTCCTCACAGGCAAAGTTATGACATCAGTATTGCTGCCCAGGTGGACCAGACTGGATCAAAGTCCAGCAACCTCTTGGATTTAAAGAACCCTTTTTTCAGGTGAGTTTTTAGCAACAGACATTACAGACTGTGTTACATACCATTCAGTGACACACGGCGGTTTGTATGGCTGCGGAGTGTCCAGAGCTCATAGTTCTTGGGAAATCATGCAAATGCTACTGATGACCTATGAGTGGGAAGTGTTGTTACTTTTTTACTCATCACTTGACACCCTACGGCTCTTAAACATCATTGCAGTTTGAGAATATAATACATGATATAATACATATTGGATAACTTTAAACGGACGCTTCATTGACGTTAACATTGTCACTTATATCATAGGTTTGAATGCAAAAATTACATCAGTACTAAAAAAGAAACTAAACTACTAAAAAGACTAATGGTTTACGGGGCTCTTTTGTGATGAGGTTTACGACAAATTGGCACGCTCCTTTTTGGAGCTTGGTTTATTTTTTTCCAGTTTCAGTGTCTGTTGTTCAATTCTGTTGTCTATGACGACGACCGATCGAGCAAATGCACATTTCTACTTTTGTCCATTTCAACCTGTGAACGTAAAATACCGTTCTGCACAATAGTTTGGATTTATTGACATCAAATTTGAGCTCATTTAATCACCTCCACAAAATCAGAAATACCGTGCCAGGCACAGTGCACAGGCTGAAGCGGACAAGAGCAAGAAAGCGTACACAAACCCGACTGGTTGTGTTGTGGACATTATCATCGTGGATCTAGTAAGTAATATATAACGTGTATATAATAATGATAATAATAATAATATTAATAACAATAATAATACTTGAGGTTGTCTGAAGGAGGTGAACCTATTAAACTTTTCCCCTCGTCCCAACAAATGAAGTCGTCTGTATGGAAAGTTTTGGTGACTGTGGCTTGGAAGAAGTCTGTCTTTCTTGCAAAATCAGATCCATAAGAGTCACTGCCGAGCACCACCCATCAATGTTTGACAAATTCAAGGAAACATTAGTATAGTACAGTAATACCCCGGTTATCGCGGTTAATGGGGACCGAGACCACCCGCGAAAAGTGAAAATCCGCGAAGTAGCGGCGCACCTTCAAAAAAAAAAAAAAAAAAAACTAAAATAAAATACTTATATATACTTCACACCTATATATATATATATATATATATATATATATATATATATATATATATATATCATTGCATATATATATAGGTGCGAAGTAGTGGCGCACCTTCAAAAATGCTTAAAAAAAAAATATATATATATATATATATATATATGGGTAGAGAGAGAGTGAAATTCATGTTATAACAAAAAAAAATTATTATTAAAACTTATTTTTTTATTCCCCAGCCATTATTTTCATATTTATTCAATTACTTCTTTTTGTGTTTATTTAATTACTTCGACCTTTACCTGCTGGTACGCCGTCCGGTGTGCCCTGTGAATGTCATGATCCTCCAGCAGAGCTGGAGGATTGAGCAGGACTCTCCAAACGCAGACACGGGGAAAAAGGTGGTGATACAAAGATATTTATTATAATCACAATATAGTCAGTGTAATCAGCGCGTCTCGCAGCAGGTGACGGCATGGTGCGAGACGATCGCTGGAGGAACGCCCACACAGCTGAAAAAACAAAAACACATGCGGCATGACAGGCACAGATCATGACAGTGAAATGAAAGGTGGCATTCTTCATTTATTTATTTATTCATTCATAAGTGACAGCCTCACGCTAAACTCGTGCCCGGGCGGAAGAGGTGCTCCTATTCGGCTTACTGTGACGCGAGCATGCGCTCCTCCTCCGGAGCTTCCATTCGGTTGAACTTAGGGGCCGCTTGGAACCGCCCGTGCCCGGGGAAGGTGCTCCTCTTCGGCTTACTGTGATGCGAGCATGCCCTCCTCCTCCGGAGCTTCCATTTGGTTAAACTTAGGGGCCGCTTGGAACCGCCCGTGCCCGGGGAAGGTGCTCCTCTACGGCTTAACTGCCACGCACGCCGGCCGGAACTCTGGTACGGTCCGAACCGCGCGAAACGTCGCCACCAATCGTGTCCGGGGGAACTTGCTCTTCTTCGTCCACTCTCTTCTTCGTCCACTCTCCTCTTCGGCGCACGCCGGCCGTCTAACCGCTCCAGCGCCCCCTCGTGCCGCTCGGCGAAACTACAATGCCCCCGAATATTTTTTAGACCCGCGAAGCACTGAAGCCGCGAAAGGTGAACCGCGTAGTAGCGGGGTATTACTGTATAACGTAATGCTGTCTTCAAGTAAAAGGGGGTAGCCAGTTGTGAGTTCTTGTGTGTCTTGCGTTGGCAAAATAAATACTAAACTTTCGACTGAAAATGTGGCTAACTGGCAAAGCAAGCAGAGAAATAGTCCTTATTTTGTGCGAAAAATGTACCTTTACTATTGTGCTAAAATTAGTTATAGCTGATTTAACATCTTTAATTTAAAAAAAAATCTTTAATAATTTTGTACATCTTTTCAAAATTGTAAACAAACAGCATTCAGGCTTTAAATTGTGTGCAGTGAGAGAGAGAGAGTAAGAGCCTAAATATGTGCCTATAATACGAACGCATGTATCAACATCAAATTTGTTATGATTTTATTCATATATTTATTACTGGTGTATTGCATGTTTTACATATGCTGCATGGAATACATAGCGTTTGTTTCATGTTTCATCATTGTGCGAGAAATTTTGTAAATGACGTTTGTTTGATTGCTGGTGACAGCCGGCAGAAAGCCGTTGTGTGCTTGTGCAGACAATGCAACGTATTGTGTAGTTTATAATGTACCATATTTTCACAACCATAAGGCGCACTTTAAAGTCCCAAATTTTCCCCAAAACAGACAAGGCACCCTGTAATGCGACTCGCCTTGTGTATAGACTCTATGCTATTCTCTCAGAAACGGGACTGATCCCTCTTAGGGCATGTCAGTGTGCATGCTTGCACACCCTGCTAGTCAAAGTCTGAGACCACAGTGCGCGAAATTGACTGTGCCGAATAAATTCTGTGAATACACCTTTTCGTGATGGTTTGAGACAGTTAGAATAGACCACTATGTACGTGCGGGAGAAAGCTGGAGAAAAGGGCAGTCTGTCTTGTTATTCACATTATTGCAAATAAGAAACATCACAGGTTTAGACAAAACACTCTTGGTATAGTGCAACCTATCATGTTTCTTGCTTGCAATAACAATAATAAGACAGTCTTTGACATAGTGAAGAACAGCTGCCCTTTTATCCAGCTTTCCCCACACGTATATACTTTCTATTACCCACTCAGCGCGATGTATAGAGCACTTTGAACCAACCATTGTGGCATACTTCCTCGGCCATAGAGTAAAAATCTGTCATTAAAAAACAAAAGAGATAAAACACAAAATGCATAGAATAAAAGACACATTTTTCAAGACGAATTTTAAAAATGGACAGAGAGTGGGCTTGTCTAACGTTTAACGGAAGATCATTCGAAAAGGCTTGATACCCTCTGAACCTCCACTTAGTCCTTGGTACCTCTCGCATTGTCTGGTCTGCTGACCTAAGTCACCGAGCAGGTGTGTAGCGCTGGAGGAGGTCAGAGAGGTAAGGTGGAGTGTGCCCATTAAATGATTGAAGAACAAATGAGCTTTAAAATTTATGGAGATCCAGTAAATGGAGGCTAAAATTGGAGTTGTGTGCTAAACCAAATAACCTCACCTGACCACTTTACACTCGCGAAAAAAAAAAAAAAAACTTATTTAAACAATGTGGAAGCTACCCCTTGTTTGGATTTCGTAGATTGTCGTCGTCTGCAGTGTCTTGTAACTGGTGAGTGTTACGTTGAGCACGCGCGCGTGCATTTTGGGGTGTGCGTGTGTGTGTATGTGTGTTTATTAAACAGGGGTAGAAATGAAGGAATCAGTATGGAAATGTGATTTGTATGCGTGGTGCGCACTAGCGTCACCGTATCTATGTTGCCCAGTCCTTATTGACCGAGCCGCTCCGTCACATCTTTCTCCTCCTCCTGGACATTGACGATGTGCAGCAATCTTGACAGATAGTTTGTCAAGATTGACAATGTGTGGCATTCTTGACAGATAGTCTGCAACATTTGTCTTGCCCGCCTGATGCCCGATGGTCGAGGAGAGTTCTCAGATAGCAACCACTTTATCCATTTGATGATGCACCTCCCCTAGTTCCAACTGCTAACCCAGGTACCTTGTCCCCTGTCTGGCCCATTCACACTTGGAGGGATTAAATGTTATTACAACCTTCTTGAGTTTCCCCAGCACCACAGACAAGCGTTGGAGATGTTCTTCCCAGGTTTTGCTGTAAATCACATCATCATCAAGGTAGGCTGTGCTGAGCTTGTCAGATCCCAGTAGCACAGTGTCCATCAGTCTTTGGAAGGTGGCTGGTGCTCCTTGCAGGCCAAATGGCATGACAGCGAATTGAAAACGTCAAGCTGGCGTTCGGAACACTGTGTAAGGATGACTTGACTCCTCCAGAGGTACTTGCCAGTAGCCTTTGCACAGGGCAAGTGTTTTGATAAATTTAGATGATCCATTCTTATCTAGCAAGTCTTCAATCCTAGGCATTGGATCAGCGTCAGAATTGGACGTAGCATTGAGCTTCCGCAAGTCAATACAGATCCGGAGGGAACCATCTTTCTTGGAGATGATAACCTCCAGACTGCACCACTCACAATTGGAAGGCTCAATGACTCCTAGTTTCAGCATTTGCTCCACCTCTTTAGCCAGTCTCTCCAGCAAGTTTTGAGGAACTCGGAAGGGGCGTTAAGGAATTGGCCGTCCTTCTTTTAGACGAATGATGTGTTCTGGCTGCCAGAAAAAAGAGAAGGTACTGTCTTGAAAATTAAGATATTATATTATTGTATTAATGGTGCACCATAATGTGGTACCCAGTGCACTTTGTCTGTTTTGTTTTTATTTTTCCATTTATTATTAATCTATTTTTATTATTCATCTTTGCACTGGAGAGGGGAGCTCTCCGATCTCATTGTACACTGAGTCTAATGAGAATAAAGGGCATTCTGATTATAATACGTCACTTGATTGGGTTTCAGATGTGCCAGTGTATCTGTCGTAGTCAAGAACTTCCCTTCAACTTGTCTGGGTCGTCCTCGGGGCCTCATGCCTGTTGGTCATGCCCAGAACACCTCACCAGCGAGGCCTCCAGGAGGCACCCTAATCAGATGCCCGAGCCTCCTCATCTGGCTTCTCTGAACGTGGAGGAGCAGTGGCTTGACTCTAAGTCTCTCCCAGATGACAGAGCTTCTTACCCTATCTCTAAGGGAGAGCCAGGACACCCTGCGGAGGAAACTCAATTCGGCTGCTTGAATGCGAGATCTTGTTCTTTCGGACACGGAATTGAGTCAAATCGAGAGCTTCACCTTTCGTCTTAACTCTTTATTCACCGCAACGGACCGATCCGGCTGTCGATCTCACGCTTTATCCTCCCCTCACTCGTGAACAAGACCCCTAGATACTTAAACTCCTCCACTTGGGGAAGTCTGTTGATTGTTACTCTTTCTTTTCTAGATGGAAAATCTCATAGGTCTCTGTACCCATCTTGGGTACTGGTTTAAACTCCCGGTGGCAAGCTTGTTTGTCATAACAGGTCTTTTGGCTTTTCTGCGCCTCCTGCAGGTTGACTTCTGCCTGGTACCTGGCCAGTCTCTCCCTAATTTCCAGCACACATCGCACCTCCCTCCGGTTAATTGATGTGTTGGAAGGTGCTTCCCAGGCCTTTCGGAGCAGGCCCTTGAACCTCCCAAACATACAATAGTTCAAAGTGAGATAAACCTCTTGAGGAGCTTCACTATAGGCAATGACAAAAATGTTAGCCACCGGTCCTAGTCTTTTCCAGTATCATCCACAAATTTCTGTAGCATCTTCTTTAAGGTTTGATTGAACCTTTCCACTCGTGCATCTGTCTGTGGGTGGTATAGAGTGGTTTTGATGGCGGAGATGCCCAGTTGTTGGTTAAACAGTTACATTAAGCTGGAAGTGAAATTGGTTCCCTGCTCTGTTAGAATTTCATCCGGTGTTCCCACTCTGGAGAAGAGGTGCGCCAAGGCACGGAGTACTGCAGGAGCGCTGATTGTGCGCACAGGAAATGCCTTCGCAAACACTACGAGGTTATATTCATGTCCGCCACTGCTTTTTGTCAAAGCACCCACTGTGTCCATAGCAATCCTACGGAATGGAGTTGAGATTATCAGGAGCGCCTGCAAAAATGCTTGATCACAGCAGGTTTTTGGGCATGTTTTGCATGTGGCACAAAAATGTTGGATGTCTGTGTACATGGAGGGCCAGTAAAAACGGGAACAGATACAAATATGTTTTATTGCGACAGAGGTGTCCTGACAATTCAAGTTTGGATGCTAGGTGCATGATAAGTGACCTACTGATTGCAGGGACAAGTCGTTTGTTTTATTTATAAGTAGCATACAAGACCCCATTCTCAATCCCAAATTGCTCCTTCCCTACACAACCTACCATTATCCCCTCATTCACCTTAACAAATAAAGGTTTTAATGACTCATCCTCCCTCTGATGTACAGACACATTTTCTGGAATTGACCGCATTCTTCTGGTTGAGGCTCTGCAAAAATTAACTGTTTTTCAAAGCGGTGTTGGTGACTTCCTGGGCCCCATTGCGCCACAGTCCAACAGAAGTCAAAATCTGGGAGTAGTTGAACACAGGGATACTCTTTACCAGGCCTTAGGGTATCACAGTAACACAGATCACGACTAAGGTCTGGGGTTCATTTAACACCGGCTTTCGCCTGAGCTCTGGTAATTACTGGACATGATAAATTCGCAGTCTTTTTGCTCACAGATTGTAGTGGAGGTTTTTCTTGCAGAAAGTCCAGGAGAACTAGCAAGTTTATCAACCACCCCAACAGTCAACAAATATGGCTGCTCATCAATGGATACACTGAGCTCAGCTGTGGGAAAAGTGTGCTTATCCCCATGTACACATATTATGTCTTCCTGTTTTGCATAGCTCTCACAAGTTACTGGCACAATATCCTGTCTAATTAATGACACAAAGCTGCCACTGTCTAGTAATGCATTCACTTGTTAGTCCAGAATAGTCAGTGTCTTGACACGTTGTAGTTGCTTTTGCTTAGTTCCACCCTCCTGGAGGGGAACGTAGCAGGCACCAGCTAATTTAGTTTTTCGAACAGGGCACTCTGAAGCCTTGTGGCCTGGTTGCTGACAGTAGAAACAAAGAAAGTCCTTACAGATTCCTTGTTGGTTTGGGGCTGTGTTGGAGCTGCCTGGTAACCTCTGGTTTGGCTATCTCTAGTGCGCTCTATGCTGAGGTGGAGGATTAGCTGGTCGGTGTGTGCTGTCAGTTCGTGTATGTGGTCCTCCACTGCGTGCATTGAGGTATTGCAAGGCCATCTTGACAGCACGGAGTCCCTCTGTTGTCTCATGCTCCTTCACTCAGCTCCTCAGCTCTGCTGTAAGAACACAAATTAGCTGCTCCAAGAAAATCACCTCTCAGACTTCCTCCTTACTTCGCTGTCTGGTCGACTCCAGCATCGGTGGAGCCCTTTCAAGCGGTGGTAGGTCGAGGTGGGGTTCTCACTTGGGGGGGGTAGTGGATCTGAACTGCTACCGGTAAGTCTCTGAAGAGATATCAAACTTTTTCAGCCGTGCTGCTTTTAGGGTGTGGTAGCAGCAGGCCCTTATTCATCCATTGCGGTATAGGCCTCCAATGCCTTTCCAGTCAACAATGGCATGAGTCAGCACACCCACTCACTCTCTGGCCATTTCCAGGTCCTGGCCATGCGCTTATATGATGAATTAATGAATTAATACTTGAAGTCTGGCCTTGACTGCTCAGACTGGCTGCTAACACCTTGTGAGTTTCGTTCACTACTGTTGCCTTGGCACTTCAGTTTTGTTGTTGCTTTTGCAATAGCACTGCAGTTCAATGTTTTTGTGTTGTGGCTTTTGCATTTCGGTTGTGCTTTTGCAATAGCGTGTAGTTCAATGTTGTTGTGTTGTGGCTTTTGCAACTGTTGTGACCTTTCTCGGCTACCGTAACATACGAGTGCAAAGCAACCATTGTATAGAGTCCTCTGCCGACAAAAACATTTGTAACTACAATTAAAGCAGGCAGAATAATAAACAATAATAATATTAGTAATAATAATAATGATGATAATAATAATTAGGCCTGTCAACAATAACGCGTTAACTGCCGTGATTAATCTGGAAATATTGACGCATGAAAATAAAAATATAGTTATTTAAATTAAGTTTAAACCCAACTTAATCCCATAGTCTCCCTGCCCAAATTTTTATTTGAATTGCAGAGCCAAATGCAGCCACACACAAAGGGTGAGGAGAATGACCCATTTTAAAAAGCTACCTAATGGAAGTCTGGATAAAACTAAAGTAACGTGTAGATTTTGCTACGATGAACTGTCGTTCTATTGAAGCACAACCAGCCTATATTAATAAAGTTGTATTGTAAAGTCTCATCTTCGGGCAATGCACATCTTTGCTAGCATTAGCAAACAGCCCGTGGAAACAACCCACGGTCACGCTAAACTGATGCAGTGTTAACTCGGACTAGTCAACAAAAGGACAACAAGTAGATTGAATAATACTATCGCTACATGGGTTGCTCGAGACTGTTTAACCGTCAACATTGTCGAAGACGAGGGATTTTGGGATATCATAAAGGTAGCCATAGGCAACCCACTATATTGAGCACCTTCGAGAGCAACTATTCACAAGTATTCACGAACTTTACGAAAAAGAAAAGGCAACAAGGGTGGAGAAGCTGACCAATGCTACGTTTGTTGCACTGACAGGACACCGTTGGACATCAGTAAGCAACCATAACTATATCGATGTAATGGCACACCTGATTGATGATATCTGGCGGCTCCACTCATTTGCTCTATGTTTTGTGAAAACAGGTGAAAGACATCTTTCCCACGCATGTGCTTGTCAGTTTCTGGATATTGCAAAGGAGTGGGGAATACCAGACAAAATTACCACTATAGGAACAGATAGTGCTCGAAATATGATGGCAGCACCCAAGAGTCTACCATTCGAGCACCTGCTGTGTGTGGCACACATGATACACTGGGTTATCTCGGTGTCCCTCGGGTTTGACTGTGCTTTAGCCAAGTGCTGTAAAATAGTCAGACATCTTAAACATGGACCCGCTAATACAGGAGAGCTAAAAATTCAGCAAGCTCACCATGGACTTACAGAAGAGCCGCTTGTACCACTTGCTGGAATTCATCACTAGAAATTATAAAACGTGTCCGACGCAACAAAGACCCCCTGAATGCAACCCCGGCCCAGCAGAGGCACAATTTTGCCAACCACAAGTGAATATGACCGGATTGCAAAGTTGGTGACACTGCTGAAGCCTTGCAGGAAAGTTGATTTCTAAATTCTCTCTGAATTCATATTCTCTAATGTGATTGTCGTATCATAATTATAAGTTAACAATTATTTTTTGCCTGTCCACCGAATAGATGTTTGTCATTAAGAAATGTCTATATAATCAGTTTTTTATGTGCATTTGAAGGTATATTTCAGAACTATTTGGAGGTGAGAAATATGTGTCGTGCTCTGTGGTCCTGCCTGCACTATGCCATCTCGTGCGAACAATGGAGTACAGATATTGACACTGCCTACATTGCACGCTTCAAAGCTGCATTCAACGAGGACCTCAACAAAGGAGAACACAAACATGGTTAAAGGTATAAACTGCCCTAGACCACCAATTCAAGGATCTTAGATGCCTAACCAAAGCAGAGAGAAAAAATGTGTGACAGAAGCTTTGTGAGATGCTGGAAGCCGACAAACCCGCATCACAGCTCTGATGTGAAGATGTAGAACTCGCGCCACCAAAAAAAAAGATTGTTCTCTTACTTATGGGGTCAGAATCTGATTCTGATGAGGAGGCACATTCTAGTGACAAAACTGGACAGATACAAGGCAGAGCCCAGTGCGAGCATTGACTCATGCCCACTGCAGTGGTGGTCTGCACTCAGTGGTGCCCACAGTAAACTGGCCACCCACGCCTGCTACAACAGTACCCTGGGAGAGACTGTTTTTTTTGGCGGCGCACATTGTTCAAAAGAAACTATCCGCTCTGTTGTCAACAAGCTAGTCTGCCTGAGCAGCTGGTTAAAAGAAAAATAGTAATTAACTCTCTGAATTGAGCCATGTTTCAGAACACCTTTACACACGCTTTTGAGTATTTTTTTTGTAAGTGTGTGATAAAGGACAATTAATTTTGTATATTAGGAGACAATTTGGCCATTGACCATATTCAGGTCAATTATTACAAATGCTGCATTTGTTTGTGTGAAATGTTAAATTTAACTGACGAGTTCACATTTGCTTTTTAAACACTGCCCATTGTTTACTGTATGTCACTGTCTCCTCCTTAAGTTGGCAGTTTGTGGGCAATACCAAGCACAACTTTAGACACATTTCCAGTCGCGTTAATTTTTTTATTTAATTTTGAGGCCCTATAATCAGTTCAAGCTCTGCATTGTTAAAAAGACACTTTATTTTTACAGAATTATATAAATTGAGCTGTTTAAATAAATGTTTAAAAATCTTTTTTGTTAGGTATTCCTCCATTCAAGCACCATACCTTTTATCTCAAGATATTTTCAGTCAAAAGTAAGTAATTTCAGCCCAATTGAAATGTGATTAATCATAATTAATCCCACATTAGACAAATGATTAACTTGATTAAAGTTTTTAATCACTTGACAACTCTAAAATAATCACATAGACATTTAAAAAATAAATTGAAGAAAGGAAAATCTAAAATGACATCAGCCATGTCCACACATTTATTTGAAATCTTATCTAATCTAATCAATGATAGTAAATGACACTGCCTGATTGAACATTTTAGTCAGAGATAGCCATGATTGAGTAGTCTCAGGGGAATATCTCATTGAACAGTATGTCCTTGCATCTTCGAAAATTTTTTCAGGGCTCGAAAACCGTTGCAAATATATTTGCAAATAGCTTTTCTTCTCCCAAACAGTAGCTTTCCAGCTAATGTATGGGGCCGTCTGCCGGCAAAAACAAGTTAGCACAGTTGTTTTGAGTTGCAAAGGGCTGGCGTTATGTTGCTTTGTATAAAAAAGTTTTACTTCTCATAAATAAATGCTAAGCAGCCATTGTATCGTGATGATAGATTTCTTATATTTGTAATTTTGTTCTTAGTGTATTCCTAAAAAAAATACAAAAACAAAAAAAACTTAATTTGATTGGAATGGTTTGAAATTCCTTCTGCTAGGCAGTTGCACACTCTTAGTTCATCAATAAATATAAACTAGAACAGAAATAAAATGTAGCAAAATAAATATTTAATTCTTTGCTGTCAGGTTAATTAGATATTCCTCATATTTGCTTGGAAGAGTATTTAGGCCTTCATGATTTTGAAATATATATTTTCTTTCGTGAAAATGTGGCCATGGCAACGCACAGTTCGCCAATGTCCATCCATTATACGCCACTTTTCTGGGGTCAGGTTGCGGTGGAAGCAGCTTCAGCAGGGAAGCCCTTCCCTCTCCATGTCTTCCAGCTCTTCCAGAGGGATCCCCAGGCTTTACCAGGTCAGCCGGGAGACATAGGTTCTCCAGCATGTCCTTTGTCGTCCTCGGGCCCTTCTGCTGGTGGGACATGCCCAGAACACCTCACCAGAAGGCATCCAGGAGGCAGCCAAATCAGATGCCTAAGCCACCTCATCTGGCTCCTCTCAATGTGGAGAAGCTGCGACTCGACTGTGAGTCCCTCTCGGATAGCCAAGCTTCTCACCCTATCTCAAAGGGAGCGCCCGGACACCCTGCGGAGGAAGCTCATTTTGGCCGCTTGTATGAGAGATCTTGTTCTTTCAGTCACGACACACAGCTCGTGACCATAGGTGTGGGTAGGAACATAAATAGACCAGTAAATCAAGAGCTTCGCCTTTTGGCTCAGCTCCTTCTTCACCACGACAGACTGATACAGGGTCGGCATTACAGCAGACGCTTCACCGATCCACCTGTCGAGCTTACGCTCCATTATCCCCTCACTCAAGAACAAGACCCCAAGATAGTTGGACAACTCCACTTGGGGCAAAGAACCATGGCCACAGATTTGGAGCTGCTGATCTTCATCCCCAACACTTAAAACTCGGCTGCGAACCGCGACTCCTTTCCAGCACCCCTGAGTAGACCTTACCAGCCTATTCAAGTCAATTTTATTTGTATAGCCCTTAATCACAGACAGTCTCAAAGGGCTTTGCATAACCACAATCGACATCCACTGAACCTAACCCCCAGGAGGGCAAGGAAAAACTCTAAACCCCATTGGGGGAAAAGTGAGAAACCTTGAGAAGGGACCAGAAATGGGGAATCCCCCTTCCAGGATGACCAGGCTGCTTTGGATGCCAAGTGGGCAACATTTGACACATACAATGATGCTATACTACGTTAGATGAGATATTGTGAGAGTCAATTAAATGAAGTGCTGCAGGAAGATGACTTCAGTGGAGTGGGTCCTCATCCAGGGCCGTAATCTCCATGGCAGCATATCCGAGGATGAGCCTTCGATCTTGAACTAGTCAGTTGGTGTAAATTCAGAACAGCCACTTCCAAGTGATTCACCATCACCTAATTCCCAAGCCGTGGAACTGGGAACAGAAAAAAAACAGAACGGAAATAGTAAACAGGCCAGCAAGTAGTTCAACGAAGTGCTGAAATATAAGGAAATCAGAAGAGGCGCTGCATGAAGACGACTTCGGCAGAGCAGGTCCCTCCCCGGTTGGTCAGTGCCGTAATCTTCATAGCAGGTCACCATCACCTAATTCCCAAGCAGGGGAAGAGGGGGCAGAAAAGAGAAGAAGCGGCAGTAGACAGGCCAACAAATAATTAAATTAGATGCTAAAGTATATACATAAATTGATCAAATGACGCGCTGCAGGAAGACGACATCACTGGAACAGGTGCATGCCCAGTTGGTCAATGCCTTAAACTTCCTAGTGGGTCACCGTCACCTAATCCCACAGCCGGGGGAAAAGGGGGCAGAAAAGAGAAAAAAGTGGCAGTAAACAGGCCAACAAATAGTTCCACTAAATGCACAAGAGTATAAATGCGTCTTTAATAGTGTTTTGAACATTTCTACTGAGGTGGCGCCTCTAATACCTGAGGGTAGTGCATTCCAAAGCATTGGTGCCCGAATAGAGAACGCTCTAGAACCTGCGGACTTATTTTTGGCTCGCGGGATCACTAAAAGACCAGCATTTTGTGAGCGAAGGTTTTGGGACGGAACATAATGGTACCACGAGGTCAACGAGATAGGAAGGTGCTCAGCCGTGCAATATTTTATAGGTAAGTAGCAGAACTTTAAACACACATCTCAAGTGGACCGGAAGCCAATGCAAATTGGCTAGTATTGGGGTAATATGATTGTCAGGTTCGCCAATTTGACATATAGGGTTCATAGCTGAAAGAAGAGTGGCACTCAGCTCAAGTGGATACAGAGAGGTTAATAAAGTTTATTTGGCAACTTCATCTCCCTTCTGTTCCTCGATGTTTTTCACACATTCCCTTTTATAACATCGAGGAATCAGATTACACTTCGAGAAATCAGATTACACTCAAGGGTGGTACAGTCCGTCTTCTCAAAAGCTGGTTTAGTCCGGTTTATCATTGGCGTGCCGCCATGGGTCGCAACTGACTTTGACGTCAACATCTTCTATCAGGACCCAGCACGATGTTGTTTGCTTCAGACTTCGATGCCAACTTCTACTATCAGGCCTCATCACGATGTTGTTTACTTCATCCTCACTTCTGAAGAAGTGCCACCGCCCTGCCAATTGCAGACACTTCCCTGCAGTAAAGGTGTCCTCCTGTATCTCCACTCTGACTGTAAACACTCAAGCATAGTCCACTCCACTAATTTGCAACATGTCATGCGCACCATGCATTGAAATAAAGCTGCGTCATGGCAAATGTATAATAACCTCTAAATATTATTCTAACAATGATCAAATTTTCTCGTCCTAGTCAAGAGTCTAGCTGCTGCATTTTGAACTAACTGCAGACTTTTAATACTAGACATGGGGAGACCTGAGAGCAAAACGTTACAATAGTCGAGGCGAGACGTTACAAACGCATAGATTATGATTTCTGCGTCACAAGTTGATAGAATTGGGCGAATTTTAGCAATGTTACGCAGATGAAAAATCACAGTTCTAGTAATATTTTTAATGTGCATTTGAAACGACATAGTTGCGTCAAATATTACACCGAGATTTTTTGTTGAATCCTTTTGGGCAATATTACATTTATCGAAACTCAGAGTGGTGTCTTTGAAAAGGTACCGATGACGTGCTGGTCCAATGATCAGCATCTTGGTTTTATCTGAGTTAAGATGCAAAAAATTGAAAGACATCCATTGTTTCATTTCGGCAAGGCATGCCTCTAATTTATAGCAATCACGCGGATTCGTTATATCTAACGGCATGTATAATTGCATATCATCTGCATAACAATGTAAACTGTTATATTTCCGTATAATATCACCAAGCGGTAGCATGTAGAGATGCTAAACAATAGAGGGCCAAGTACCGATCCCTGCGGAACTCCACATGTGATCTTACAAAGATCAGAAGTCACATTGCCATGAATTACACGGTGCGTCCTCTCCGACAGATACGAATTAAACCAAGAAAGCGCTGAACCTGAAATGCCAACACACGTTTCAAGGCGTTTTAATAATATGTTATGATCAACGGTGTCAAAAGCAGCGCTAAGATAGAGTAAGAGTAATATTGATGAGGTGTCGGCATCCATAGCTATGAGAAGATCATTAGTAACTTTAGCAAGGGCCATCTCAGAAGAGTGGTCGGCTCAAAAACCCGATTGGAAAAGTTCAAATTAATTATTAGCAGTTATATATTCATTAAGTTGTTGCGCTACGACTTTTTCAAGAATTTTTGCAATAAACGGAAGATTTGAAACCGGCCTATAGTTGTTGAGAATCTCTGGGTCGAGGTTTGGTTGCTTAAGTAGCGGTTGGATAACGGCGGTCCAAAAAGCTGCTGGTACTATACCCATGGTAAGTGATAGATTAATTATATTTAAAACAGACGGTCCGAGGGTCGTAAACAGTTCTTTAATTAGTTTGCCAGGAAGCGGATTGAGCACACAAGTTGTCGGTTTTGCCGCACTAAACAATTTTGTTAGGCTTTCAAGAGATAAATATATGTATATGTAAATGGAATTTTAAGAACAGTGTCTTTAATCTCCTCACGAATACACTCAATCTTTTGAGTAAAGAATTGCATGAAATCGTGAGCTGAATAGGAAAAGTTATCCGAGATTTGGTTGCTGTTGCGTTAGCATTGCTACGGTATCAGAGGTATTCAATTAAAAGTCACAGAGGTCCACGACTAAAATTCTTTCCAATTAAAAGGTCCAAACCAAAGTCCAACTTCCCTTAATGTTTAGCCTATGTTCACGTTTTTATATAGTTTCAAGATTTATTTCATTTTCAACAGAGCACTACATATTTAGCAATGTTCCCATTAAACACCTTTGTCAGTCAAACAAATATAAGGCGTTTTCACATTCACGAAAATGTGGCTCCAGGAACTTAAGGGTGCCACTTCCGGAAAAAAACAGTAAAATATCTCCTGCAGAAATATATCAAGTGCTAAGCATTGAGTAAAATCTTTTACCTTTTTTTCCTGAAATCAAAGAGTTATCAGCCTAAAAAAACGGAAAGCCTAATTATCCAAGGAAAACAGGTCAACATGTTCAGTACATAATCAAGAAAATGGCTGTCCTCATGAAAAACGAAATCAAAATGAGCTTTGACACCACCTTTCCTTTTGAATATTTTTTTAACTTCTCTCACTGATAAAAATGAGTTTGTGACTGCCCTGCCAGTGACTTACATCTGGGTTGGAAAGGAGTCAGGGCCATTGGGATTTGGTAGATTATTTCACACATCTGGGCTTTATTTCTGTTGAGTGTTATTGTATGACTGCTTGTTACTGTAATGTGCTTATTTGCCACAAGGGGTGCTGTCACTAACAGACGATGCGATGTTAGGCAGGTGTTCAAGCCTTATTTCTCTCTCTCTGCTTTTGGCTCTGGAGAAGAGCAGTTCGTGTGTGTTGCAGAAATAAACTACGGCAGTTGACTCACGAGAGAAGTTGTCTACATATCAGAATTATTCTTCTGCTGCGACTGGGCATCAAGATATAATCCTATGATGCCACATGACCATGGATTTTATCAGGTTATGGGCCCAGAGTCGCGAGAATAGATTCTGAATGCAGTAACGAAGTGCACGTTAGCACGGTGAAGCAACGGTAGCGAGTTAGCTGCAAGGTATAGCTAGTTTAGCGGCGGGATTACCGCGGGAAGCTAAAGCTAGGCTAACGGACAGTAAAGCGGAGCTACGAACACACAAGCCATGGCGAACAGAAGCAAGAGCAAGTGGCCCACCTTCGATGGGAGAGCAGATGAGTACGAGCTCTGGGAAGAGAGGATGTTGTGCTGTATGCACGGAGTGGGTTTGAAAGAGACGATTTTGAAAGAGCCGACCGGCCCGCTGACAGAGGAAGCCAGGGCCCAGGACGACAAGCTGAATGCCGACGCATATTGTGCGCTGGCCCCACTCCTCGACAACACAAGTTTAGGACTCATATTCAGAGACACAAAAGACAAGGGCCGGGAAAGTCTCAGAGTGTTGCGAGAACACTATATCGGCAAAGGTAGGCCCCGCATCGTCTCCCTATACATTACGATGACGGCGCTAAAGAAAGCGGACACAGAGACTGTGACTGAATATATCATCAGAGCTGAACAGATTATCACGGCACTGAGACGCGCGGGTGAAGCGCCGAGCGAAGGGTTGATGATGGCAATGATTATGAGAGGGCTACCGGAAAAATATAAGCCATTCACGTTAATGGTGACGCACGGCTCAACGGACGTTTCGCTGGGGGAGTTCAAGGCCAAATTACGGAACTTCGAGGCAGCGGAAGACACAGGATCGCTCGCCGAGGAGGCGGGAGAGAGAGTGATGAAAGCACGGGCGGCGCAAAAGAAGAAAAGCGGACCGCCGACGGGGCTGGCGTGTTGGCGATGCGGCGAAAAGGGTCACCGTAAAGATGACTGCTCAAAGACTGTTTGGTGTAGTTTCTGTAAACACACGGGACACGCAGACCAAGCATGCCGGAAGAAGCGCGGACAGAGCGCCCGTTACGCACGCGTCCAAGATGGCGGAGAAGATGACGGCGGTGGCAGCCATGAAATGCAACATGATGACGCCAGCAGAGCAACTGGAGGTGAGGATTACTCCTTCAGGATGGAGACTGAGGATACCAGCTGGACAACACAGCAATTGCAACGAACGGTACTGATTGTGGACACAGGTGCATCGTCCCACATTATGAATGACTAAAGACGGTTTAAGAACTTTGTGAGCCATTTCAGGCCGGAGAAACACAGCATGGAACTAGCAGATGGAAAACGTGTTTTTGGGCTGGCACGAGGCAAGGGAGATGCACAGGTATGTTTAATCGACAGTAAGGGGCGTCGGTGTAAAGTCGCGTTAAAGAACGCCCTATACATCCCATCCTTCCCTCAAGAACTGTTTTCTGTGAAGTCAGCTCCGGCTAACGGTGCCGAAGTGTTCTTCAAGGAAGGTGAAGACGTTCTTACGGCACCTGATGGGACAACATTTGACATTTATGTGCATAACAGAATGTACTACTTGAAAACAGCGTGTGATGAAAACGATGTGTGTAAAGTCAGCCATGATATTCAGACATGGCATGAGATAATGGGGCACTGCAACTATGAGGATATATTAAAATTGCAAAATGTAACAATTGGCATGCACATTAGTGGTGCAAAACACAAGCCTGTTAAAGAATGTGATGTATGCATAAAAGGGAAGTTCACCCAAACGAGAAACCGAACTCCAACTGACAACGTAAAGACACCGCGAAAACTGGTGAACACAGATTTAGCTGGTCCGATAAGCAACAAATCCATTGATGGTTTTAAGTATGTGCAATCTTTTACAGATGTGTATACAAATAATAATAATGCCTTTATTAGTCCCACAATGGGGAAATTTGAGATTCGCACCCAGGCCTCCTGGGGAGACTGGGTCCTGAACGCGGCGCCTTAGACCACTCGGCCATCCTGGCAGCCATGAGATTCGAACCCAGGCCTCCTGGGGAGACTGCGTCCGGAACGCGGCGCCTTAGACCACTCGGCCATCCTGGCATACAGGGGCTGTATTTGTTTATTTTTTGAAAGCAAAGAGTGATGCTCTTCAAGCTACAGAGAAGTTCATATCTGATGTAGCACCTTATGGCACTGTGAAGTGCATACGGTCAGACAATGGAACAGAGTTCACAAACGGAGACTTTAAGACACTGCTACGAAAGAACAAGATTAGACATGAAAGCTCCTGCCCTTATTCCCCACACCAGAATGGCGTAGCAGAGAGGAAATGGCGTACTCTCTTTGAGATGGCCAGATGTAATCTTATTGACTGCAACTTACCAAAGAGCCTCTGGCACTATGCTGTTCAGGAGGCAGCATTTACAAGAAATAGGTGTTTTAATAAGCATACTGGCACCACACCATACACAGCAATGACAGGGAAAATGTGTAATTTATCTAGGATGCACAAATTCGGGTCAATATGCTATGCCTATCAACAAGACAGGGATAAACTAGACTCTAGATGCGAAAAAGGACATTTTGTGGGGCACGACAAAGGCAGTCCAGCCTTTCTAGTTTATTATCCCAGCAACAGAAAAGTACAAAAGCATAGGCTGGTAAAGTTTGTCACCAGGACAACATGTGAAGACGAAACGCAGACTTATGAGTTAGAACTGGAACCTAGAGTGAGTTGTGAAGTCAAAGACACCACACAACCAAGTGTGAGCACAGACATACAAACTGGTGGTTCAAAACTACCGAAGGACGATGATGACAAGCCCCCTAAAGGGACACCACAGGTCCCAAGCAGTGGGAGATATCCTACTCGAGAGCATAGACCACCGGGTTATCTAAAAGATTATAGTCAAGACAGCAGTGAGGAGGAGGACAGTACACTTGTGAGTATAGACTACTGCTACAGAGTAATGTGTAATATTCCCCAAAACTTTAAAGAGGCCATGACATCAACTGAGTCAGAAAGATGGAAGAAAGCAATGGATGAGGAGATGAAGTACTTAGAGGACATTCAAACTTTTACTTTGACTAAATTGCCAGAAGGCCGGGATACAGTGGGAGGAAAGTGGGTCTATTCAATCAAGTAAAAAAGTGATGGACGTGAGATGTACAAGGCCAGGTTTGTGGCTAAGGGATATAGCCAGAGAGCAGGAATAGACTATGGTGAAACATTCTCACCGACAGCGAATCTGACTAGTGTACGGGTAGTAATGCAAAAGGCTGCCCAGGATGACTTAATCTTACACCAAATGGACGTTAAAACTGCATATTTGCACGCCCCCATTGATAGAGAAATATACATGGAACAACCTGAGGGTTATGAGAAAGGAAGAGATGGGCTAGTGTGTAAGCTGGAGAAGTCCATTTACGGCCTAAAGCAATCTGGACGTAATTGGAATTTATTACTTCACAAATACCTAACCGAGAACAAATTTATCCAGAACCCAGCAGACCACTGTGTATACACAAAGGAATCGAAAGTAGAAGGAAAAGTGATAATTGTTATCTGGGTGGATGACCTTATTATTGCAGCCAATAACACAAGTGGATTAGAACAAGTGAAGAGCATGCTCTCCATCAAGTTTAAAATGAAGGATCTAGGCCAGGGGTGTCAAGATCCAGTCCTGGAGGGCCGCTTTCCTGCATGCTTTCAATCTCTCCCGGCTGCAACCCACCTGATTCAAATGATCAGCTCATCAGCAAGCTCTGAAGAAGCCTGATAAGTATCCTGCTCATTTGAATCAGGTGGGTTGCAGCTGGAAGAGATGGAAAACATGCAGGACACCGGCCCTCGAGGACTGGAGTTTGACACCCCTGTCTAGGCAGATTAAAACATTTCCTTGGCATGGTCTTCAGCCAGTCGGAAGGCTGTGTATATATGTCACAAACAAAGTATGTGGAAAAGATCCTTACCCGATTTGACATGCAAATGTGTAGAACAAGGGAAACACCCTGCGAACAAAAACTAGACTACACTGAAGATGCGCCTAGAATGACTGACGTGAAAATGTACAGAGAAGCGGTTGGCAGTCTCATATATTTGGCCACCTGCACACGCCCTGATTTATGTTTTGTGGTGAGCCGACTATCGCAGCATTTTTCTGAACCCACAGATAAGAACTGGATCACGGTCAAACATGTCTTGCGTTATCTCAGAGGTACAACCGACAGACAGCTCTGTTTTAGAAAGAGCAGCGAAGGTCTTGGTATTCGAGCTTACAGTGATGCAGATTGGGCGTCGGACGCCACTGACAGACGCAGTACCACAGGGTATTGTGTGAGCATGTGTAAAGACAGTGCACTGGTCTCCTGGAGGACCAAGAAACAACAAACAGTAGCACTATCTACCTGTGAGGCAGAATACATGGCTTTAGCCCTAACAATACAGGAGTGTATTTATTTGGAACAACTGTTAAAAGGTATTGATGACTATGTGTACACGAAAACTATCATTCATGAGGACAATCAAGGGGCTATCGCACTTGCAAGGAACCCTGTGTACAGGCAGAGGTGTAAACATGTGGACATCAAATATCATTTCATTAGATCCATTATAAAAGACGAGAAGATGATACTTGTTTACTGTCCCACAAATGACATGGCAGCAGATGTTATGACCAAGCCTGTTACCAAATCTAAATTGAAGAAATTTACAGGGGTCCTGTTTGGCATGTAAATATTTGACATTCAAATGTCATGTTATTTGTTTTTTTTAATGTCTTTGTGAAAGTTGTACAGTATACAAATCATTCATAAGTGGGAGTGTTGAGTGTTTTTGTATGACTGCTTGTTACTGTAATGTGCTTATTTGCCACAAGGGGTGCTGTCGCTAACTGACAATGCGATGTTAGGCAGGTGTTCAAGCCTTATTTCTCTCTCTCTGCTTTTGGCTCTGGAGAAGAGCAGTTCGTGTGTGTTGCTGAAATAAACTACGCCAGTTGGCTAACGAGAGAAGTTGTCGACATATCAGAATTATTCTTCTGCTGCGACTGGGCATCAAGATATAATCCTACGATGCCACATGACCATGGATTTGATCAATTTCCTTTAAATAATGTTTGTGCAACAGCATTTAAGCACTCCTTCACAACTTCCCCATCACTGAATGTTTTAGTTTACTTTTAGTGAACATTCGTTTGCATGCCGCTGGGCTGTAAATGAAAATGTAAAAATCTGTTCCACTGCACACAAAGTTTGATGTTTTTGCGTGCGCTCACCTCAAACTTCAGCGGATAACTTGGCACAAAAGGGCGGTGCTTTGTTTCGTAGTGGCGCTTCACAATGTTGCGACGGTTTCGGAGCATATGAGGCACACTGGTTTTGAATCTGCTGCAGCCAAAACGCAACTAAATTTCCCTGTCCATTCATTTAAAACAACACGCATCGATCTTGCTAACATTTTAGCACGGCAAACTGTCAGCAACACTCTCTTCCTGTCTGCTGCGCAATTGGCAGTGGATCGTAAAGAAAAGATTTGATTGGCTCAAATCAGTGACGCCTTTTCCGTATTAACTAGAATTGCAGCGTCAACGTTGGAGAATGCGCCCTGAAAAGAATGCATCATAGATTGGTCATGGGTCCGGTCCGAACCATCTATCGCACCATGCCTGACGGAAAACCTCAAGTTTGGTCGCACGCCATTTGCGCTCAAGCTTCCTACAAGATCGTTTCAGTATGCGCGTTTCCTCTGTAAACCACGGAGTAAGCCTCTTTGGACGAGTTTTAGTTTTTAAAGGTGCGACGGAGTCAAGCGCATTTAACAGAGCGACATTAAAGTTGTTTGTGAGATCATCAATCGTACCAATATAATTACGAAACGAAGCGGTTGCTGAAGGGAGTAGCTCAGAGAGCGCAGCGATGGTTGAGGAGCTAATATTGCGGCTGCTATCGGTTTGAATATGGTCAGAACGATGGCAATGAGCCAAGACTTCAAATTTGAAAAAGTAATGGTCAGATATAGCACTAGTATATGGTAATACAATTATTTGTGAGGATGCTAAGCCTCGGGTTAATACCAAATCTAACGTGTAACGATTTGCATGCGTTGTTTCATCGATTATTTGCGTGAAACCAAACATATCAATTATTGTCTGAAACGCCACGGTAAGTGGTTCCGACGGGAGATTCGTATGAATGTTGAAGTCGCCCATGATAAGTACATTATGCGCATGAGTTACCAAATCAGCCACAAATTCAGAAAATTCATCTAAAAAGCTTGAGTAAGAGCCCGGGGGACGCTAAAGAACGGCAAGATAAAACGGCAACGGGGCTGTGGATCGCATTATGAGAACTTCAAATGTTTTAAAGGAATTGCTAGGACGAGGACTAAGTTTTAGATTAGATTCGGAAATGAGGGTTCCACCCCGCCTTTCTTTTGAGGGCGCGCAACATGCGAGCTCACAAAGTTTGGAGGCGAAGCCTCATTTAGCTGTAAAAACTGATTCGGTTTTAACCAGGTCTCGCAAAGACCAATCATGTTAAGATTATGGTCTTTAATAAGGTCATTAACTAACAAGGCTTTCGATGAAAGCGATCTAATATTTAAAAAAACGAGTTTCAATAAAATAGGTTTATCTAAGTTATTCCGCGCGACAGGACTCCTGGTCATAATATTAAGGAGATTGCCTTGCCTAGGTCCCAGATTGTAACTTGAGCCACTATAAACACGGCGAGAAATTCCGACGGTCGGAATACGATAGTTATTTCAGCTTTCGAGTGCTATTATTGTGAGAGAATGGCTCGTCGTCAATTAGACCGACCGTGGAGGAATGCTTAAACCCATCATGTATTGCCACCTCAGTAGAAATTATATCAGTATGTGATGCAACAGCGTATGGTGTGTAGCGCTCAAATCTAGAAGAAAAGCTATGTGTGTTGTCTAAGCCTAACATAGCGCTATTTAGCTCTAGCCTTACAGACTCCATACCCTTCCTTCCAGGCTCACTATGCGCCTGCAACCCGACCTGCTCTAATATGAATAGTCATGGAAGGCTCAAACAATAATCTGTGTTTCTAGAAAGAGTGATGGCGCCTTCCCAGTTAGGGTGAAGGCCGTCCATCTTCAGCAGGTCAGGTCGGCCCCAGAAAGAAGGCCAGTTATAAACTGCAGTCCCTGCTTACTACAAAAGCTAGCCGGCCACCAATTTAGCGAGAATAATCTGCTAAACCTCTCATCATTGCCTCTTGCAGGCAAGGGGCCAGAGACAATTACTCGATGCCGACTCATCTTTCTGTCGAGATCACAAGTCTTTGCTGTGTTTTTGTGATCTCTGATTTCTTCATCCTAGTGTCATTGGAGCCGACGTGTATCACTATATCTGAATAGCTAGCGTTGTTTGCACTGCGCTGGCGTCTAGGTCTCTTGCGTGCTAGCTCCATAAGATTAGCTTCAATGTCGGGTGCTCTGGCCCCAGGAACACACATTACTGTGGCTGTATAATGTTGTGGGTAATGGAGTCACCTATTACTAAAGTGCGGGAGCCAGGAGACCGAGGTGGAATGGAACTGCTATGTGTCTTAACAGGCTCACCGCGATTAGCAAGCCGTTTACGGCCAATGCTAACCGAACTAGCAGGTTGGCGACAACTCGTGCTAACAGTCGTGTCCGCCACATTTACGCTTACCAGATTACTCTGCTCTAGCTGGCGGACACGTCGCTCTAGCAGGGACAGTCTTTCCATGAGAATGGTGCCAGTGTTGCATGTGGTGGTGCACGAAACCATAGTTGCGTTTACTCGCCCGGTGGATGAAAGCGGACGAACATATGTCACGCCGAAAGTGACGTCACGGGTCTGCTATCTTTTGTCCAATGTGCCCTGTGAACGATCTTACATTGGATGAGACCATGTCACGCACAGACCATGTCACGCACAGAGCAAAGCCGAGTGCACTCTCCCAAGTGCTGCTTCCCACAGCTCATCTGATATAACCTGACACAATTCCTGCTCCCATAGAGATTTAATATTAGTCAACGAGACATTTCGCAAGGTATTAAACTGTCGATATATTGAGAAACTACCTCTTAAAGAGGTGAGATGTGTAAGAAATGTGTCTATTGCCGTCTCATCCGGGAGGATCGGAAAACAGGTACTTATGCTTTGAACATAGCTGCGGACCTGCATCATCGTCATCATCATCATCATGGCAGCCTCGTATAACGAGGATCAGTCCTCCACATTTGTTCGTTTACTTTCCCTTTTTATATATCCGTCTGTGTGCCTGTTGGTGACTGTAGAGTCCAAGGTGTGAGTGGATTAGTCGAGGACAGTCTGGACACGGAATTGTCAGAGGTGGATGGGGTAACACGAGGCGTTGATGTCTTTGTCACCTCTTTTCTTAAGCTGTTCGTGCCCGGCCTTCTTCAAATTTCATGACACCATTGGCTATTGTGCCTCTCCATTCTGCGTGGCCCGCGGCCAGAGCCTCCCAGTTGTCCACGGGAATCTTGCTCTTTAGGAGTAGCTGTTTGAACTGGTCTTTCAGCCGTCTCTTTGGGCCCCCTACCAGTCTAGAGCCATGAGCTAGTTCACAAAATAACGTCTGTTTGGGGAAGGAGGAGTCTTTCCTGCGACATAAATGCCCAAAGAAGCACAGCTGTTTTGTTTAGCTGATCGCTTCCACGCTTGGGAGGCCAGCACGGGTTAGAACGTCGTTGTTGATGATGCATGCTTTCCAGTCAATTCCCAGGATTGCCGCAGCTTTTGCTGATGAAATCTCTCCAAGATCCTGATGTTTTTCTGATAGAGAGTCCAGCTCTCCGACCCGTAGGTAAGGGTTGGAATCACAACAGCTCTGTAGACATTAATCTTGGTTTGTGCTGAAAAACCATGTTGTGAGAACACACGGTGATAGAGCTTACCAAAGGCTTGATGGGCAGAGCGAATCCTGTTGTTTATATCTTCGCATGGATCATTGGTCTAATTGATCATAGACCCGAGATCGCAAAATCTGGGAACCTGTTCGACTGTCTCGCCGTGGATGGATATGTCAAAAGGATGCAGAGGGTGGGCAGGATGGGATTGTGTCAGGACTTTCGTTTTTCCAACATTGACTTCCAGGCCTGCACTCTCATATGCTTCCACAAAGGCGTCAGTAGACTCCGGTTGGTCAGCGGGAGAGGAGGCTGGGACACAGCAGTCGTCAGCGTACTGGAGTTCTGAGACACTCACTTCAGATGTCTTCGACCGTGCTTTCAGACGTCGCAGGTTAAAAAGACCACCATCCTTCCGCTATCTAATACGCACTCCAAGGTGAGGGATAGACGTATTGACACGTAGCAAAACAGCTGCCAGGTAGAGTGAGAAGAGTGTCGGCGCGAGCACACATCCTTGATTGACCCCGGTGGCAATGGGGAATGATGGTGAACGAGAAGCACCATATACAGACAGAGACCATCATTCCATCGTATAGGCCCCGCACTAGTTGGATAAAGTTATGGACCTGCCAGAACCTAAAGATATGATTACGAGGTATATTAAATTTGGTCACAAGTTGTTCAAAGGTGCATTATTATGTACAGTTCTTGAGATCTCTATTGGACCAAAGAATAAAAGCTTTATCTATCATGGATGGCTGAAAAGCGGGGTTAGCGGCAAGCGGAGCAGAGAATGAGCCTTTCTGACGATCGAAATAGCACCGAAACTGATCCCAAATCCTGAATGTAGTGGCAACTCTTTCGGGTTCACTTGCCACTGTAGGAGCGGGTGAATAATAACTAGCCTGACGCGACAAAACTTCCAACTCAGGATCTTCGTTTCACAAGTTTACTAATATTTCCATAACTCAAACATGACGTGGTCGAGGTCGTCGATCGATGTGGCTTGAGGTCGCTGATCGTGGTTGCCGCTGTCGGCGCTCGTTGACCAGCGTCGGTGGTGTGGCTGTCAGAGTTCGCTGATCGGCGTCGTTGTTGGAGTCGCTGCTTGCGTCGAGGATTGAAGTCGCTGGTTGGCGTCGGTCAGAAAAACTTTGTCACCACCACCCGACGTTCTGAATGTGTGTTTTAGGCACGTCACATGACTACTATTTATACGGCATGTCACATGACTACCTTCTCACGTGTGGCTCGTTAGGTAATCAATACCGTTTCTAAGACACGCAATGCTAAACTAAATTTTCTTCCTTCATAAAATACAATTATGCATCTCAATAATGTTTAAATAATAATAATGAATTCCAAATTAGAAAACATTTCTCAATATGGCTCTTACACTGAACGTCCCCTGAAGATAGATATTTTGCGTAAAAAAGAAACTGATCCCAAATCCTGAACGTCGCCTGAACATAGATATTTTGCGTAAAAGATGTAAATGGGTTCATAAAAGGGGAGTGGACCAAGGAATGTAGTGATGCAGGGTTAGATGAAGCTGCCTCCATTTCCAACCACACTGGGAGTGGACTCATGTATATGCATTGCATCCTGTATTGAATGGTCCTAAGATTTGCCGCCCAATAGTAAAACCTGAAATTTGGGTATGCGAGACCACCGTCAGCTCTACATCTCTGCCAAAATTCCCCCAAAAAGTGTGAGCTTTAACCTGCATTATGCTTCTGTACCAAATAACTTGCCAATAAAAATAATACATTGGGGGTAAGGGTATGGTGAGATTATAAAATACTCATGTTGCATATCCAGAATAATACCACAGAATGGACAATAACATGTCTATTCTTTATTTTTCGGCAGCATCATTAAAATCAAACAAGGCAATGCTCCTCTAACTTATTTTATTTATTTTATTTTGTATTTATTTTTTTATTTATTTCAAAGCAGTATGACAATGAAGGCAAAAATATTTTTTTCAAAGCTACCACTTGAGTTTATTTAGTGTGTTGAATTGGTTCAGGAGAGAAACTGCATTCACTCAACTGTTAATGTAAACCAGTTGTTAACTCATTCACCGCCAAACATGAAAATCACATTTTTTTCCCCATTGTTTGTGAATAAATGTGTTGTACTTGGAAAAGATTCCTTGTCAACCGTGATTATACAGTAATATTTTGGATAGGCTACAAATGTAGGCTGAATGATAAAGCAAAATACTGAAGAAAAAGCTAAATATTTGGAGTTGACATTCTTGAATTGATCCGGCCCCCCAGAGAACAGAAAGTTTGGATCAGGCCCCAGAGCCAAACTGAGTTTGACATGCCTGCTGTATGGCATACGATTATGCCAATAATTCTAGAAGTGCCACATGTGCATTTCATCGATAAGAATGGAATTTTAGGTAGATTTGCGCCAATATTAATGCGAACGTGTTAATCACAAATCATGCTACTGAGATAAATTAATTTGAATACTTGATGTAAACGGTGAAATTGTTTTTTGAGAGATTTTCATGTCTCCATTCAGGGATCCCATCTTAAAATGCACTGAAAAAAGATTTTTCAGTGAAAAAAAATAATTGAAGTTGTCAGTAATAGAAGCAACATAAGATGAATGCCCTCTGGCTTCAGCCATGTGGTGTCTATTGATATTCCATTAATACGTACATAATTTTGTGGGTGTGGTGTGGGGGTTGGGTAGACGTGACTAAAATAAGGACCCAAGGTGGACAAATAGCATGTGCAACCAGTCATATTTCACTGACTCAGTCAAGAAGGAAGATGCCGTTATTGTTTTGGGATCGTCAGAGCTGCTTTTTTTTTTTAAAGGGAGCTTTGGCTCCACGTTCACAGAGCAGGTCACGCTCACCTGCACCATACTGATTAAAAAAAAAAAGTGTCGCCCGTAATCTCCGAAGTAGTTTATTTTGCCGCTGCTTGAATGCTAGGCGCCTATCTTGTGCCGCAGCAGTATGGCCTTTCGTGCATACGTGCAGAACAGTGTGCATGATGACGTGTTTAAACGATTACACTGGATACTAGAAGATTGTATACATTATTTATGTTGTAAAACCGGAGCCAAGGATTAATGAAAGTGCTCCTAAACAAGAATGCCGCGAAGCTAAAACACAGGTGGAAAAAAGACAGGTCTTGTATCAAATCCTAAAAGACTGCTAGCACAGTTATCAAAACAATGTGAAAGAGTCAAAGAGGGAGTACTTGTCCAGTCTTATTCAGGCAAATTGTCATAATCCGCGGACTCTATTTAAAACTATTGATTCTGCACCTAGACCACAACAGCCAAATTGCACAGACTCGTCCTCTGAAATATGTAATACATTTTTGCAGTTATTTAATGGACAAGGTTGCAACAGCTCGGACTCTTGTTTCAAATACTACATTTGACCCCTCCGTTCACGTTCCGAATTCCGCAGTGTTGGATTCCTTTCACGCGATAACCTTGTCATCTTTAGAGGATGAGTTTTGCCATATTAACATCCAGCTTACCACATGACGCCGTCCCTCTCATTTCTTTAAAGAAGTTCTCCCGAGTATTGGTGAATCGGTTTTGGCCATTATCAACAACAGTCTCTCTTCTGGTGGAGTCCCCCAACATTTTAAACATGCTGTGGTGGAACCCTGCTTAAGAAACCTGGCCTTGATCAAGGTGTACCGTAACATTTTAGACCCATTTCCAAATTGACTTTTATTTAAAAAGAAATTGGAAAAACGTGGTGCACTTGCAATCCTTTTTGGATGAACACAACATCATGGAGGTTTTCCAGTCATTTTTCAAGAAAATGCATAGCACAGAGTCAGCCCTGTTGCGTGTTTTTAGTGATTTTTTCCTGGCAAACGACAACGGAGACTATGTATGCCATGTCTTGTTAGATCTAACTGCAGCGTTTGACGCAATGGACCATAATATTCTTCCGGCTCGTTTACAGCACCAGGTGGGCATTGGTGGTAGCGCTCTAGAATGGTTGAGATCCTATTTGAATGGCAGGACTTTCTGTGTTCTGAGTCCTGCTCTGCCCCTTTGTCGTACGGTGTGCCACAACGTTCCGTTTTGGGGCCCTTGCTGTTTTCGTTATACTTACTGCCCCTTGCTTCCATCCTACAAAACATGGAATTTCCTCCCATTACTATGCAGATGATAGTCCGATCTCTGTCCCGCCGAGCAAAAAAGACACTTTCTCCTTTATTCTACTTTTGTCTTGCTTAGAGGATATCAAAAACTGGATGTCACTTAACTTCCTGAATATCAATCCGATCCAGCTTCTTTCATCTTAGGCATCTGGCTAAAGTGAAGCCCTTTCTTTCTCAACAGCACTTAGAAACAGTAATCCATGCATTCATTACATCTAGGTTAGATGACTGCAATGCACTTTACTTTGGAGTCAGCCAGACCTTGCACAAGTGCCTCCAACTGGTCCAAAATGCTGCCGCTCGCCTTTTAACTGGCGCTCGGAAGACCGATCACATCACCCCAATCTTACTTCACTGGCTCCCAGTGCTCTTTAGAGGTCGCTTGAAGATACTTCTGTTCGTTTTCAAATCTCTAAATGGCCTCACCCCAGCGTACCTCTCTGAGCTTCTCCACCAAATGCTGCTGGAGGGGCAGAGGACTAAGCGGAGCCTCGGGGGAATCACACCTTTTCTGTTGCCGGTCCTTCCCAATGGAACGAGCTTCCATTATTTATTTGGCAAGCCCCCTCCCTGTCCATTTTTAAAACCCAATTGAAGACATTTTTATTCCTTAGCTTTTGACTCAACATGAGACTGTCACTGTTCTGCTGTTCTTCTGGTATCTGTTGTAAATGTGTTAACGTTTTAATTTGTGTTCTTATTACCTGCTAATTTATATTACACCATATAGAAAGTGCTTTGTTACAGCTCCATCTGTTGAGAAATGCGCTATACAAACACATGGCTGAATTTATCACAATTGTATTTTATTGCATATGTATTGTTTAATAATTTATTAATGTTTACCAATATTTTCCATCAGCAAAACAGTTCAAACTGCTATAAAATACTTTAAAATAAAAACAATACAATTCATCTTTATTGTCCATCCATCCATTATCTGTACCGCTTCTCATCACAAGGGTCACGGGGGGTGCTGGAGCCTATCCCAGCTGTCTTCGGGCAGTAGGCGGGGTACACCCTGAACCGGTTGCCAGCCAATCGCAGGGCAGACATAGCCAAACAACCTTCCACGCTCACACTTATACTTAATACCGTGCCTGGCTTGTACGGAGCGGATTAAATGACTGATGTGGACGAAGACCCATACAGTGAAAGCAAGTGGCGCAACGGAGATTCCCATTGGATATTAACAGAAACTCCAAGCGTTCCGAAAAAATTGGGACGCGTCAAGAAAAGGTAAACATTTGATCATGCCAAGTCATTAAGGCGAGATAAACTTTTCGTAAAAACAGAGGTAAGAAACGTGCCTTCAGTTCTCTTCAGTTTTATACGAGTGTTTTTTTGTTTTTTTTCCAGAATCTATAACCTCACAAGCGAACAACATCAAAGTAGCACTTAAGTTGCAGCGTTATGGAGAGTGCTGTTCTAAACAGCGAGGGCCCTCTGCGCTCTGGGAGCAGAGGAGATCCCTCAGAGCGAACTGAAAATCAGAGCTCAGACAAGTTCGACATACAATTCAATACAATTTTATTTATATAGCGCATTTCACAACAGATGGAGCTGTTACAAAGCTCTTACCATATGCAGTAAGTATTCTCTAGTCACTGCCACTGCACTCTTCCTCACACATGCGCACACACACACGTCACACATAAGCTTGTCCAAATGCTCGCAACTCCTGTCTGAACGTGCAAGTATGTTAACAAAATCCAGCTTTTTTTTTTTTTTTTTTTTGCTTTTTTGTTTTGCTTTTTCTTCTACTCACTCACTCTCTATGCGCATAGATAGCGCTATTGATCTAGCCTTCTCTTTAATTAGCGGTCCAGTTAGCGGTAAGTTTTTAGCACAGCAGTTAAAGAATTCCTGGACACGTTCATTTACACCGCGGTACTTCGTCTGTCAAGCCGCAAGCAATTTCCTCTGGGCATTTAAACTACCGAAATCGTAATTTACTTTGTATCCCGCTTACTTAATCAGATGCGTTTCACTCTCTTCCACGGTCATTACCGTTCTTCTTCGTTTGGATGCCATGCTCTACAGACATAAATGTAAATTAATGGATTTTAAATCTTTTGCAATTTTAATAAAACTCATGCCAAAGGGTCATTTACATGTGCCGTTTTGGATCCGATCATGGGGGAGCTGTCAAAGTTATTCCGTTGTATGGAGCGGGAACTGCTTGAGTTTGCGCTACGCGCTATGGCTTCCGGGTTCCAGAGATCGGAATTTCTGTTGTAAGGAATAGATTGTCAATGTAATATAGTAGTTCAAAATTTATTGCATAAGTTTTTTTCCGGGTGAGGGAATTTCCGTTTGACAGAGGTTTGTAGGTGGGAATACTTTACTGTGCTACGATCTAAATTAGCAGGTGATTAGAACACAAATGAAAACACGTAAACACATTTCCAATAGATGCCGGAATAATAACAGAAAAGCAACGCTCTCATCTTGTGTCAAAAGCTAAAGAATAAAAATGTGTCTTCAAACGGGTTTTAAAAGTGGAAATTAGAAATTAGAATTAGAAATCCCTTTATTGTCATTGTACTCAAGTGTGCAACGAGATTAGAGGGCTCCCCTCTCCAGTGCAATACAACAATAATACAGACAAATATATAAATTAGATAAATAAATAAGAGAGTGCAATGGAATTTAGTACTGAATAGTGTATATAAAAACACATCACAATGCTGTTCTGCAAGGTAAGGGTGTTCTCGTGTGTGTGTGAGAGTTCAGAATGGAGATGGCTCTCGGAAAGAAACTGTTTCTCAGAAAGAGAGGGCGCTTGCCTAATTTAATGGAAGCTCATTCCATGGGGAAGTACCAGCAACAGAAAAGGCACGATCCTCCCTCAGAGGCTCCGCTTAGTACTTGTCACCTCCAGCCGCATTTGGTCCACAGACCTGAGGGGGCAGGTGTGTAGGGGGTGGAGGAGCTCAGAGAGGTACGCTGGGGCGAGGCCATTTGAAGACGAACAGAAGTATCTTGAAGCAAACTCTAAAGTGCACTGGGAGCCAGTGAAGAGAGGCTAAGATTGGGGTGATGTGAAATGCGCTAAATAAATGACATTTTATTGTATTGTATCTGTCTTACGAGTGCCAGTTAAAGGGAAACACTTTAAAGAGCACAGTCATGTGATCAGAAAAAACATTGTCCAACACTTTCAAATTTGAGATTGATAAACTCAAAGTACGAACAAGGTCTAACGTATGTCCCTGTTTATGAGTGGGGCCAGAAACGCATTGCTCCAAATTGAGTCTATGAGTCTTGAAAAGTTCTTTGCCAGTCCATATCCAGGACAGCGCACTTGTATATTAAAGTTCCCCATCAGCAAGATGTGATCATATTTTAGCTTGATTTCAGCAAGATGATTTGAAAAGTCATTTAGAAACTCCTTGTTGTATTTTGGAGATCTCTAGATCACAGCGCAGAGCACAGGTGCAGCCCTGCCTACTTCAAAGAGCGTGCTCTCGAAGCTGGTGATGAATGTGGCCAATATACACTGTTTGCATTCAAATTTATTTTTAAAACTAATTGCCGTTCCCCCACCACGACCTGACGTTCTCGGAGCGTCCAAGTAAGAACACGCAGGCGTTAATAGTTCCCGCATCGCACTGCACTCACCGGCTCTCGTCCAGGTCTCTGTCTGGCAGAGGAAATCCAAGTCATTTTGTAGAAATAGCTCCCTCAGGATAAACCTTTTGTTCGTCAACAACCGGTCGTTTAACAACGCTATCCTTGAGGGAGTCGCAGGTGTGCGTAGCTCCTCCTATCGGCAAGCTCTGGGAAGCTCTCACAGAAGTTGTTGATCGACGCAGCGTCAAAGGACACTCGGATGGCAGCCCAGCCGAAGCTCCTCTGGACAACTGATGCTTGGTACCAAAGACCAAAGGACTATGCCGTCCAAAAATAGCATTAGAGTAGTCTTATATAATATAGCTGGTGTACTCAACCCAACCAAAAGGAGTAAGAGATTAAGTAAGATGAAATACGATGAAGTTGGGTGGCATTTTTGCAGGAGACGCAGTTGACTGAGAAGGAACATGCTAAACTTAAAAGAAATGGTTACAAATATTTTCCTCTTCTTACAAATCAGGGCACCGGAGAGGTGTGGCAATTCTAATTTCGGGGACAATCTCATTTGAAAAAGTAATGGTGACAAGTGATGGAGAGGGGCAATATTATCTTGGTTAAGGGGAAACTTGAGGGGGAGATGGTGTCTTTTCTTAATATATATGCTCCACCAGGCTGAGATTGGAATTTTTGCAGACAGATATTTGATTTGATGACATCACAGGCAGAAGGTACCCTGATTGCTGGGGGTGATTTGAACCTAAGACTACACCCGCAGCTAGACTCCTAGGGAAAAGCAAAACAAAAAAGTGTGTCTAGCAAAACAATAAAGCGTCTATTGTGTGAACTGGGAATGGTGGATGAATGGAGAGATTTACATTCCTCTAGTAAGGTCTATACTTATTATTCTTCACCACACAATATATACTCTGGGATTGATTACTTCCTCATGTATTCTAAGGACTTGTATCGAGTTGAAAAATGTGATATCGGGGTACTGGATCTTTCTGACCGCAGTCCTCTTTATTTAACATTTCGCCTGGCAAGTGAGAAAAAAAACAACAATCTGAAGATTCAACCCAAATATATTAAAATGACAAATTAAGGATGAAATTGTGAAAGAACTCAAGATGTATATAAAAGAAAATCTTTGGAAGATATGGTTTGCCATATTGATCCATTCAACTCACCATATGACTCTGTCCCTCCTCAATTCTTTAAGGAAGTCCTCCCAAGTATTGGCGAATTGGTTTTGGCCATTATCAACAGCAGTCTTTCTTGTGGCGTACTCCCCCAATATTTTAAACATCCTGTGGTGCAACCCCTGCTCCAGAAACCTGGCATTGACCAAGATGTATTGTTAAATTTTAGGCCAATTTCCAACACACCCTTATTATAAAAAAAAAATTGGAAAATATGGTACACATGCTGTTACGATCCTTCTTGGATGACCACAACATCATGGAGGTTTCCTAGTCAGGTTTCAAGAAAATGCGTAGCACAGAGTCCGCCGTTACAAGTTTTGAATGATATTTTCCTGGCAAACGTCACCGGAGACTATGTATGTCTTGTCTTGTTAGATCTAACTGCAGCGTTTGACGCAATGGAACACAATATTCTTCTGGCTCGTTTACATCAACAGGTGAACATTAGTGGAAGCGCTCTAGATTGGTTTAGATCCTATTTGACTGGCAGGACATTTTGGATCACATAACCTCATTCTTAGCCTCCCTTCAATGGCTCCCAGTGCACTTTCGAGTTTGCTTTAAAATACTTCTGTTTGTCTAAATAAATCTTTAAATGGCCTCGCCCCAGCGTACCTCTCTGAGCTCCTCCAACCCTACGCGTCTGCCCGCTGCCTTAGTTCTGCGGACCACATGCTGCTGGAGGTGCCGAGGACCAAGCGTTGCCTCAGGGGGGATTGAGCCTTTTCCGGTCCTTCCCTATGGAATGAGCTTCCATTAAATATTAGGCAAGCCCGCCCTCGATATTTTTAAAAGCCGTTTGAAGACACATTTTTATTCTTTAGCTTTCAACTAAACATGAGACTGTCACTGTTCTGCTGTTCTTGTGGTATCTATTGTAAATGTGTTTGTGTTTTAATGTGTGTTCAAATTACCTGCTAATTTACATGACGGCATATGGAAAGCGTTTTGTTGCAACTCCAACTGTTGTGAAATGAGCTATATAAATACAATTGTATTTTTATTAAAGAATGGTCAAACACATGGCTGTATTTATCACTAATTGTTTAGTCTGACATCCTTAACAGAAACAATTTGAAAACCCAACGTACGCTTCTCAGATGGATTGGGTATGGTTCACAATTTAGTCCCAACAGAACGGACAGGAGTTTTAGAAACTGGAAAGGAAAAAAAAATGTTTGTGGCATGTGAAAAAGCGATTACCAGAAAGTGGAGGAAGTGAGATACAGAGATTTGAGGATTGAGTTGAAGTGATACACAACATATATGTGATGGAAAGGTCATTTACTCTGAGAATATAGGGGGCTACATTGAATAGAATTTGGGAAAATTGAAACGTCTATATAGCACCAATTATTTAACTTTGTACACTCGTTAAAGGTGACAGAAGTTGACATTTTTTGTTGTCTATTTTGTTTATCTTTAAGTGTGTTTTTTTCTCTGTTCATTTTTTTTCTCTCTCCATATATCAATTGGTGTTAATCTGTATGGCTGGTAGCCAGAGAACTACCGAATGCAGTATTGTTTTTTAAATGTAGTAGGGGGGAAATGCCATGTTTTGGTTTCCTTTAATTAAATTTTTATATATTTGTTTTTTTCCTTTTTATTTGTTCCATTGTTCCTTTTTTAAAAAAAAAAAAAATACTTAAGGATATCATATTTGTAAAACGGGTGGGTGTGAATGTTCAATCAAGAAAAAGTGAAAAAAAAAGATTCTTCAGAATCTGACAAAGAACATGTCGTTTAATTTGGGAGAAGGCCGAACCATGATGGCTTTCATTGCCGCAATGTCACACCTCCGCTTCTTGTTGCAAGGATGACTTTATGCATTAGCTGGGCCTTGACAATGTAATTCACTGATTTTCAATGTAATGAGTGAATTTAATTCATTTTATGTATCTATGTTATTGCCTTTTCCTGTTTTGTTAAAAAAAAAAAACCGCAAAATCCCTATCCATGCGAGTCCTCTGGTTTGGTAATGTCAAACATATATGTATTTACAGGTACACGGGTACTGCCCCAAATCCGCCTCCTGGGTCGCATTATACCTCGCCCTCTGAGAATATTTGGAGCACAGGAGTAGCCTACAGCATGAGTCAAGGGATGTCCGTATCAGGTGAATGTCAAACATAAGAACAAGATGTTAATATTTTTTTAAATTTATTAACTGCTCCAAAAATTCCTTCCTCCTTTTGTATTTTCATGGACAAAATTCTTGGTACACCTCTATTAATGGAAGAAAAAAAACAGGGTTCAGAAAAAAACTCTAATTTGCTGAACATAACTTAAACAAATATAATGGAAATTAATCAATGTAACTCCAACATCACTTTTGAATTGTGGTTTAACAGTTTTTTTTGTTTTTTTGTTTTCAAACAAACTCCAGTTACCTAACACCTAACAAGGGAGCTCCCTTCCACAGTCTTAAATAGGATCTATCAGAGATCACTTCAGAATAGAACAATATTTTGCTCGAAGCCATTGGGTGTTTTTATCTGTGTTGTTATATGGCCCATAACCTGTGACTGAGACCAAGCTTTCTGAAACTGGGCAGCACATAATCTCTACAATATATTTATAGTCTTGTGATTTCATTGTACCCTGCTCAGATTCAAGGTATTTTGTGCCAAATGCAACAAAGCAGCCCCAGAACATAACAGTGAACATGGAGCTGATGTGTCTTGCCAGAATGTTCCAGTTTTGTCTCGTCTGTCCTTAGAGCCTGAGCTACTTGGATAAGAACAGGTATGGTTGATTTATCAACTCAATCAAAGGTTTCTCAACAAAATAACAGACTGGATCAAGCAACTACTCTCTTAAGCTTTTACGTTGTACGTAATGTACAGTGATGTGATGGCAGTCATATCAGAGCAAATGACTTCTTAAGTTAGAGGTGATGTTTTTCCTGAACTGAGTTTGATCTCCATTTGGACTACGTGTTTACTTGTGGCTTTGGAAACTAAATTGAAATGTCTTTCAATTTGCACAAAAACCCCAGCTGTAAGGATGTGCTGAGCATAAATTATATAAAATGAATTATATACATATATATATATATATATATATAATGAATATATATATAATGAATATATACATATATAATGAATATATACATATATATATCCATCCATCCATCTTCTGTACCGCTTCTCTTCACTAGGGTCGCACGGGGTGCTGGATTCTATCCCAGCTATCTTCGGGCAGTAGGCGGGTGACACCCTGAACTGGTTGCCAGCCAATTGCAGGGCACACAGAGACGAACAACCATCCGCGCTCACACTCATACCTAGGGGCAATTTAGAGTGTTCAATCGGCCTGCCATGCATGTTTTTGGAATGTGGGAGGAAACCAGAGTACCCGGAGGAAACCCACGCAAGCACGGGGAGAACATGCAAACAAACTCCACACAGGATGGTCGGACCCGGGATCGAACCCACGCCCGATGCTGTCTCTCACTGTGAGGCCATCGTGCTAACCAGTCGGCCACCGTGCGTGATTCCATGTTCGATTTTAATTTATTTTCAAGTGTTATTGCCCTCTCTCAAATAGTGACTGTAGAGACGGTTTGTCCGGCTCTTCTTTAATCATTAATCCAAATTTTGGTGACACAATTTTTGTTAAATATGTGACATTGGCACTCTGAGACAAATATGGACAGCGACCTTATGATGTGACATCATCCAACCTAATACTAATTTTCAGACTATGATTATCATATTTTTATACGTCCAACATACATTTTTGAGACAATCGGTTTTGTTTTACGGACATAGAGTTTCGATAGAAGTCACATTAGAGGCTTGCAGGCTGAAGGCAGCCGTCGCACTGTTCATGTCCCAACCCTCCCTTTTTCCTATACAATACAATGCAACTTTATTTATATAGGGAGAACATGAAACCTGATGGTATGAGTTAGGGCTGGGCGATAAACCGAAAATTTACCGTTACCAAAATTCATTACAATGACCGAAATCATTTTGCTCATGTCGGTAAATTCGGTATTTAAAAAAAAAAGAAAAGCCTTTTCTGTCTGCGGCAATGTTCATGCCCCTTTAAGACCGCAACAGGCTGCAATGTTCATGCCCCTTTTAGACCGCTACAGCGCCTCTAGTCACGTGACTCCACCCGTCTGATCGAGAAAGAAAACAGACGTCGCTGTCGTAGCTGGGATTCAAATCCAGAAGCTTTTTCACCACCCACAACACAACCATGCTGTGCTGAAAGTTCAAAGTGAGAAGCAAGGTTCAACAAGTGACAACAGCCCATTAGGAGGCGACACCAAACGAGAGAACATCTCAGAGGTGGACGCGATAGCCTAGCACATAGCTAAAGATAAAGCTCCTCTAGTTAGTGACGTGCACAGGATTTAAACGCTTCATTTATCGTTATCGAGGTAAAATTGCTCAATTTCTCGCGATATTGATTTGAGGTCATATCGCCCAGCCCTAGTATGAGTGATATCTAAATTATGTCAATGCTGGACGACACCATTCGGCATTTTTATAGCTCAATAGACCGACAAAATAGTCTGAAATTAACAGTCTACCGTACGTCACGGGGATTATAGGAAGCAGTCCAATATTGTTGCATGTTTTGATATTTAATTACCTTAAACCCTTTTTCAGGAAATCAGATGCCATCGATGTTTGCACTTTAATTCCTGATACACACCGACTAATTGAATGTTGGAAAATGAATTTTAAACGATCTGTTCCTATAATGAGCAAACCAAAGTTGTCCAAAACCTTCCATCACCCGTTCCCATGAAAATATCTTTCTATATTTATTCAAGTTAATTTTTGGGCTCCCTTGTCACACTGCTTCTTTGTTGAAAAACACATTTTAAAAGCATTTTAAAAAAAGAATTGCAAATTGAATTTCCATCATAATTTTTGAGGGAAAAAAAACAATCACAACTAGAACTGCAAGTAGCTATAAAGGGCCCTTGGCCCCCGAGCAACGTTGGGATACTGGCACATTAGAATCTAAATATTTTTTTAAATTAAGTACGTCAGATAAAAAACAATTTTGATAGAATATAATCCCTATAAAATTTGAAAAAAAAATGGCCTACTTTCTTTTGAGTTTAGAGTTGAGCTTCTGACAGTTTATGTGGCTCCCGTTTTGTTGCCGTATTTTTACGGCCAAAAGACGCGCTGTATCAAAGGGCGCAGCACCAGAGGATGCTATTCCTGTCTTTAATACTTGGACTGGGCTCACCGCACTACGAGACGCACGCTATCACACGCATGCTAGCTCGCGCATGCCAGCACTCATGCGAATAAGTGATCGCTGTTAGTAGCAGCACCTCAGACCGATGAAAGACAGAGAAATAAAATTAACACAAAACATGCATCTCTCATGCCATTCATATCCCCAAAAGAAATAAAAATCACACAAAAAGATTACAGCAATGTATTCGGGCCAGTCAGCCTCAGCCAATCACATGGCCGTTTAGAGAGATGTGAGTGGTGTGCTTTGGGCAGTGTGTTTTTTTTTGTTTGTTTTTTTTTTTTTTTTTTTGCAGTCTGTTGTCTAAACCTGTGATGTTTCTTGCTTGCAATAAGATGAATGATAAGACAGACTATGACATCGTGGCAGCTGCCCTTTTGTCCAGCTTTCTTCTGCACCATCACCAAAAAACGTATTCACATAATGTATTTGTCACAGTCAATTCAAAGCATAGATGTCTCAGACTTTGGCCAGCAGGGTGTGCTAACATGCACTCTGAAATGCCCCACGGAGATCAGACGTAATAGTCGAGAGAGTTGTTCAGTCTATGCAATAGGTGCGTCGCATGACAAGGCGCCTCGTTTGTTTTGGGGTAAATTTGGGACTTTGAAGTGCGCCTTATGGTTGCGTAAATATGGTGCCTCCAACCTAGCTTGTTGACATGTACAACCAGGGCTGCTTCGCGAAAAAATTGTAATGGCGTTTTTGCGTCATTTTTGTGGGTAAATCACACAATAACCTAATGCAGTGATTCTCAAATAGCTGGGCGCCCCCCCCTTGCATCGCGCGTGGGACCCTGGGAACATGTTTTTTTGCATGGTTTTGGGACCGAAAAAGGCGATTTCAGACAACCCGAGTTTGAGCTCGTCAAAGCTGTTTGTGCCCCTAGTTAACGAAGTACTGGTTTTAAAAAAAAGTGTCGCCCTGTCACGCACTACTGATTAAAAAAAAAAGCGTCGCCCTGTCGCTCGTTGACCCGGAAGTGATTTCTTTTGCCGCTCCTTAAATGCCCCGCGCCAAGCTATCTTGCGCCGCAGCAGAGCGGACTTTATTTGAACTATATATAGGTCTGCGCACAGCAGAAGCAACAAGCTATGTGATGGCAAATAAACGTCTCCGCAAACAAGAAGCGTTATAAACGAGGAGCCGAGCAAGGAGGCGCTAAGCGCGCTAACCGCTAAAATGAATTGCTTCAAAGGACGCTCGACTTTTAAAAGAAATCTGACTCAAACCGCGTTTGGGCGGAGAGCCAGCAGCTATGAACAGAAATGTTGTATTGCAACCATTACATATCGAAACATAAAATAAGACGATGGCTGCGTGAGCAATTTCGCAGACGCTCTCAGCTGGAACTCGGAAATGGCTGTCGTCTTCACAACGAAGAAGTTTGACGTCAAACGTATTGTAAACATGAAAAAATTTAGAGTAAACATATTAAAACTGTTGCTTTGTTATTTATATAGAATTTTTGTTTAAAACCCCCTGGCTCTTTTTGTCTTTTCAATATTATGTACGTATTAATAACTGTTTGGTTTGTTCATGTTAATAAAGTAAAAAAAAAAAACGTATAGTAAATATTTATCATCTCATCAATATTTGAGTTTCGAGATCCTCACAATAGTCATTCTCAAAATGATATATTTTTTTAACGATTTAGAAATTGTGGTGGGGGGGGCGCAAATTGTTTTCTTCTTGGTAGGGGGTGCGTGACAGGAAATAATTGAGAACCACTGACCTAAAGAAATATTAAAAGATGCTGCCATGTTGCAAAGTTCCATGATTTTTCATACAAATTTATACCCTCCAAAGTAGTGTATTTCTGGTCACAAGAACGTTGCCCTGGCAACAGCTTTTTGCGAAAATGCACCAGCTTCGTGTTTCATCATAAATACCATAACACTCTTTCGACCAAATATAGGGTATATCTGGGTAACCACTTTCAAATGAAAAAAAAAAAATAGAACTAATATTTCTTTTAGCCAGTAGGTAGCAGTACGAGTACAACGTATGTATGTCGGTCAAGTTACAGCAGCTTTTTTAGTCAAGGTGACACAGAATTGTGAAAAACAAGATGGCCGATATCCTTTTGTTTTTAGCATATGGCTCCAAGAGGCTTTTTTGTAGTTCTTGGTGTGTTACATTGTCTAAGAAGTCTTTGGTACGGGCCAATTAATTGTTAAATATTTCTAGAGGGTGAGTGAGACATCTTTTAAAAATTTCATAATAAAAAAATGAGCTTGCCAGTGTTGATACTTGTGAAAAGTTTGAGTTTTCATGCATATTTAAACTCACAAAAGTAGTGTTGTTTTTCTTGGCGAAAAGAAGCAAGAGCTTTGCATAAGATTTCACAAACTTTGTGGTGCAATATGATGAAGGCCTAAAATATCTTAAGAACAAATATGATAGGATAACCTGTATGTAGAAAAAAAAATTAAAAATATATTTTCTTTGGACAAAAGTTGGCGCTACCACTACCATAAAAAGTAAGTGTTCAGGCCTGGACTATTATCAAATGTGAGAAATCTTTAGAAGTAATCGTCATTTCAGTCAAGTTACACCAACTTATGTAATCAAGGCGACACCAACCTTTAAAGTAAATTCAAAATGGCGGACTTCCTGTTAAGTTTAGCATATGGCTCATAGAGACTTCTTTTGTATAGATCTTTTTAATCGTAACCAACAATCACAAAGCCATAATAACGTACAATCATGTCCTTTCCCGGTAGAGTGGTATCGGTATCATAGAAGAAAAAGGATAAACCAAAGAAAAACAGACAAGTGTAAACGGCTTGCTCCCGAACTCTAAAATACGGTTAGCAATGTCCATCCACACCTACACATTCCCACAAATACAGCATCACCTTATGTCAAAAGATAAATAGTTAAATAAATCCACTGTGTATAATGGAAAACACTTCCAGTAAATGTGCCAGTATTTAAATTGTTTGAATGCTTGGCTTGGTCTAAGGCGCCGTGTTCCGGACCAAGTCTCCCCAGGAGGCCTGGGTTCGAATCTCGTGGCTGCCAGGATGGCCGAGTGGTCTAAGGCGCCGCGTTCAGGACCCAGTCTCCCCAGGAGGCCTGGGTTCGAATCTCGAATTTCCCCATTGTGGGACTAATAAAGGCATTATTATTATTATTTATCGCGACCTGGCCCCACCCCACCATTGTTGCCGTTGTCTACCGCCCCCCCAAACCACACAGTGACTTTTTAGATGACTTCTCCACTCTGCTCACCCAGCTGCCCACTCTCTCCCCTAATGTCCTTCTATTACGAGATTTTAATATTCACATTGAAAACAATAACCTTGCCCTCACCAAATACCTCTTATCATGCCTGGGCAGCATTGGCCTTTGTCAATTTGTTAATTTTCCTACTCACTCCAGAGGCCATACATTTGACCTCATTTGCTGTTCCGGTCTCACTTCCTCGAACTGTTTTTCAGATGAACTCAATCTAACTGATCACTTCCTCCTCATCTTCAATGTTGCAATCTGCTTGTCACCCATTAAGTCTCCTCGCACAATCCCATTCCATAATATGAAGCACATCAACACCGAAATACTCTGCTCCCACATAGATAAAATCATCATCCCTGAAAATCCCTCCAACATTCCTTGCAGCCCAGTATAACAACAAACTTATCAGCGTCCTCAACTCCCTAGCCCCACTGAAAACATGTGTCCTTCTTTACAGCTGCCCCTTGGTATCCGCAGCAGCTGAGAGCCATGAACTCAAACGATCAAAAACTGGAACGTCTTTTTAAGAAAACTGGTCTCTCAATCCACAAACAATTACACATGGAACTCGGAACTCTATACAAAAATAACATTACTCAAACAAAATAACCTACTTCTCTGACACTAAAGCAGTTTTTTCACTTCTTAATATCTTCCAACCACCCAACTCCCTACCGCCACACATGTACTCAACTGGCACCTGAGACTCCATAAATCTCTTTTTCATTGAAAAAATTAAAAATATCCACCAACACCTCCTCGCCAATGCACTCTCTCTTCCCATACCTGAAGCCCTACCTACCTGCTTGCCTCTCTCTACATTTGCACTCCCCAATTCCTCAGATCTCGCTGAACTCTTTCACTAATCCAAGCCCTCCACCTGCCTGCTCGATCCCTGCCCTACAACACTAATAATAAGAAGAAGAAATTAGATTTGGAAGTGCCTTTCAGGACACTCTTGGACGCTGTACAGAGTAAAATGCAAAAGGAAAAACACAAATAGGGGTAGAAACACCAACAAGTAAAATCAAACTGAATAAAATAGAATAAAGTGAACGAGGGACATATCTGGAATTAGAGAGAGTAGTGCAGGCAGAAGAGATGGGTTTTGAGTTTAGTTTTAAAAACGGGGAGGGTGGTACAATTCCGGAGGTCAGGTGGGAGAGAGTTCCAGAGCTGGGGAGCAGAGTGGCTGAAAGCTCTGTCCCCCATGGTGCGGAGGCGGGCAAGGGGCACAGTGACGAGGAGGGAGGATGAATAACCGGAGAGCACGGGATGGAGTAGCGATATGGACGAGGTAATGAATAGATTTGAAAGTATATACAGTGAACCCTCGGTTATCGCGGTTAATGGGGACCGAGACCACCCGCGAAAACTGAAAATCCGCGAAGTAGCGGCGCACCTTCAAAAATGCTTAAAAAAAAAAAGTGCGAAGTAGCGGCGCACCTTCAAAAATGCTTAAAAAAATAAATAAAATATATATATATATATACATATATATACGGGTAGAGAGAGAGAGAGTGTGAAATTCATGTTATAACAAAAAAACAAAACAAATTATTATTAAAACTTATTTTTTTATTCCCCAGCCATTATTTTTGTATTTATTCAATTACTTATTTTTGTATTTATTTAATTACTTCGACTTTTACCTGCTGGTACGCCGTCCGGTGTGCCCTGTGAAATGAAAGGTGGCATTCTTCATTTATTTATTTATTCATTTATTCATTCATAACTGACAGCCTCGCACTCCGCTCATGCCCGGGCGGAAGTTGTTCCTCTTCGGCTTAACTGCCACGCACGCCGGCCGGTCTCCTCCGGAGCTCTCCGAAGCGAAATGTCGCCGCGCTCGTGCCCGGGCGGAAGGTGCTCCTATTCGGCTTAACTGTGACACACGCCCGCCCTCCTTCCCCGGAGCTTCCATTCGGTTAAACTTAGGGGCCGCTTGGAACCGCCCGTGCCCGGGGAAGGTGCTCCTCTTCGGCTTACTGTGACGCGAGCATGCCCTCCTCCTCCGGAGCTTCCATTCGGTTAAACTTAGGGGCCGCTTGGAACCGCCCGAGCCCGGGGAAGGTGCTCCTCTTCGGCTTACTGTGACGCGAGCATGCCCTCCTCCTCCGGAGCTTCCATTCGGTTAAACTTAGGGGCCGCTTGGAACCGCCCGTGCCCGGGGAAGGTGCTCCTCTACGGCTTAACTGCCACGCACGCCGGCCGGAGCTCTGGTACGGTCCGAACCGCGCGAAACGTCACCACCAATCGTCTCCGGGGGAACGTGCTCTTCTTCGTCCACTCTCCTCTTCGCCCACGCTCTTCTTCGGCGCACGCCGGCCGTCTAATCGCTCCAGCGCCCCCTCGTGCCGCTGGGCGAAACTACAATGCCCCCGAATAATTTTTTAGACCCGCGAAGCACTGAAGCCGCGAAAGGTGAAGCGCGAAGTAGCAAGGGTTCACTGTATAAATTTGTTTAAAATGATTCGCTGGTTGACTGGGAGCCAGTGAAGCTGCTGAAGGATGGGGGTGATCTGATTTGCAGGAGAGGAAGAGTAGTATCACAACTCATTAAACTTATTGGTCTAAAAGATGAACATTCCATTGGGGGCTTCCCCGGTTTCAAAATGAGTGTTATAATCGCCAGGCGTAAGGAGGGTGGGAGTATTCCACTTTGAAATGAGCCATTATACATATTCAATAAAGGGGTAAGTAACTTTTCTTTAAAAGTTTTATAAAATTCAATGGGCAGTCCATCATTTCCACCAGTTTTACCACTTTTTGTGCTTTGAATGGCTTCTGAAATTTCTTCAATATTTAAATCTCTATCAAGATCTTTTTTAAGATCATCTGGTAATATTTTAAACTGATATTGATCCAGGAATTCATTTTGTTCTTCTAGTGTTTTAGACATGTCAGATTTAAACAGAGATTGGTAATATTCTCTAAAGGTATCATTAATTTCCAATGGATCCATAGATATATTTCCCAATGAGGTTGAAATGCTCTTAATAGCTCTTTCGGAATGCCTCTTTTTAACTTGCCAAGATAACAATTTACCCGCCTTCTCGCCATGATCATAATAGGCCCTTCTCAACCTCAAAAGACTATTAGCTACTCTATCAGCTGACAACTTATTATATTCAGCTATGAGAAGGAACAGGTCTCTTTCTTGAGCAGGATCATAATTTGTATTGAGATTAGTTTCCAGCTCTTTAATGTGTATTTCTAAACCATCAATCACTATTCTTTTTTGTCTCAACTTAAAACTCATATAGCTGATAATTTCTCCTCTGATGTAGGCTTTAAATGCCTCCCATGATATACCAGCCGAAGTTTCATGACTATTCAATTCAATTTCAGTGAAAATGAATGTTTAATTTGCGGAGGATATGGCTAAGGGGGAGGAGGTAAGTGATGAAGAGGAGGGGTCCCAAGACAGAGCCCTGAGGCACACCAGTAAATACAGGGGAGGAGACGGATTTGAAGGACTTGAGCTAAATGAACTGAGAGCGGCCTGTGAGGTAAGAGCGGAACCAGTGAAGAGAGGTGTGGGTGATGCCAAAGGAGGACAATCTGCCAAGGAGGATGGGGTAGGAAATGGTGTCAAAGGCCACGCTCAAATCAAGGAGGATTAGGGTGGAGATGAGAAGGAACAATATTTTCAAGGATTTTGGAGATGAAGGATAAGTTGGAGATGGGGCGGAGGTTGTTGTAGTCGTTGGGGTCAATGCCAGGCTTTTTCAAAATTGGAGTGACAGCTGCAGTTTTGAGGAGTGAGGGCATGATTCCAGTGGTTAAAGAAGAGTGGATGATGGTTACGATGTGTGGAAGCAGAGATGATAAGCAGGATTTGACCAGGGTTGTCTGGAGAGGGTCCAGCTGTCGTGGAGGGCTTGGCTTTCCAGATAAGGTCAGAGATTTCAGAAGCATCCGGGTGTTGAAAGCAGGAAAAAGATTGATTTCACGGGTGGGGTAGAGGTGCAGGAGACGGTGAGTGGGGACCGAGGTGCTGGTGAATCTTGACGATTTTGTCGTTGAAAAATGACATTAAGGAGTTACAGGTGTGGGTTGAGTAGAGGTTTGGAGGTTGGGAGTGAGGAGGCTGGAGGATTCTATTGAGCAATGAGAATAGTGATTTAGTATTTTCTTCATTGGCGTGGATGAGACCGGAGTAATAAAAAGATTTACAATCGAAAATGAGGGTGAGAAGCTCGGCCATCCGGGAGGGGCTCAGAGTCGAGCTTCTCCTCTACGTTTAGTGGAGCCATATGAGGTGACTCAGGCATCTGATGTCTCCTGAACACCTCCCTGGTGAGGTGTTCCGGGCATGTCCCACCGGCAGGATGCCCCGAGGACAACCCAGGACACGCTGGAGTGACTATGTCTCCCGGCTGGCCTGAGAACGCTTGGGGATCCCTCTGGAAAAGCTGGAGGATATGGCTGCGGAGAGGGAAGTCTGGGATTCCCTGCTGAAGCTGCTTCCTCCGCGACCCGGACACCGGATAAGCAGCAGATAATGCGTAGATGGATGGATGGATGGACGTTGTATAGTGAGTCCAGGTTTTTTTGTACTAACGTTCATGTCTGCAGCCTTGAGATTTCAGTGAACGGAGTGTAGGGGCGTACCAGGGGGCAGTGGATTAAGGATGCGATGCAGACCAGTGTTGTAGAGGGCTGTGAGGTCGTTGGGCTTGGAGAGGTGGGCTGGGAATTTGATGTTGTCAATTTTGGAGGAGAGGGTGTCAATGTTGATATCCTCGAGGTTCCTAAATGCGATGAAACGTGGAGGTTTGATTGAAGAATGGCACAGTGCCATAATGAATGTGATGTGGACATGGTCTGTTATATGGAAATCATCTGGATTGAGGCGGGTGAGACTGGAACAACAGATTAAGTCCAAGATATGACCTTTGGAATGAGTGGGGAAGTCAATGAATGTATTGAAGTCAAAAACTGTCAAGGCTGGATAAAAAATTACTATTGTTGTCAATGTGTATGTTGAAATCTCCCACCAGGTTTATGTTTGAGGAAAGAGTGAGAAGAGTAGAAAAATCAGCTAAAAATCCCCGGTGTGGCTTTGGGGGTCTGTAAAGAGTGGCAACAATAGTGGGAATGGGACCAGTAAGTTTAAACAGCGCATTCAATGGAGCTGAAAGCAGAGACAGACACAGGTAAAAGTATCCACTTCTTGCAATTGAGTACCGCGTGACCACCGCCGCGACCATTGCAGTGGGGATGGCAGATGCAGGCAAATCCGTGAGGAGTGTATTCATTGTCTTGAGAGAACTCATTTGGCTGTTGCCATGTTTTGGTCAGACAGAGGAAATGGAGTTGACGGTCGGTGAGGAGATCCTGGATGAGATGACCCTTGTTCGTAAGAGAGCGGATGTTGGGAAGTCCAAAGCGAACGGCTGCGTTATCATGCTTTGCATTACTGGGAGAACGGCGAGTGGCTGAGCAGAAGGATATTATTGGAATGGAGGACAAAGCTTGATAGAAGTTTCTGCGGGATCCATAATGGATGTATTGCCGGCGACGAAGGGCAATGTCTGGGTGAAGATGCAGAGCTGGCGGTGGTGAAGGCAATGGTCAGCAGAGGTGGCGGATCCTGCGGAGATCGTCGGCTGTATACCAGAGACGATCAGCCATTGGAAGAAGGCAGCCAATATAACTATACAGGAGAGTGCTAACTAGAAGTTTTTGCTAAATTTTTTTTTTAGATAAAAGCGTGTAAAAAAACACTTTTAGGTTACCGGTGAGCAACGGCAGTCAGTCATGCCAGCGTTCACTCAACCCTGCCTCAACCCTCCAATCCTGCCTTCCCTCACTACTTCCTTTCATCTCTGCCATTATCCATTCGTCACTCTCCACCGGCATTGTACCATCATTGTTCAGAACCGCAGCTATCACCCTCCATTCTGCAGAAATATGGTTCAGAACCCAGTAATTACAATAACCTCCGCCCTATTTCCAACTTACCATTGATTTCAAAAGTCCTAGATAAAGTAGTCACCACTCAACGGCACTCTCATCTAACCTGCAATAACCTTTATGAACCCTTTTGGTCCAGTTTCCGTCCCCTCCATAGCACTGAATCAACTCTACTCAAAGTCACTTCTGACCTACTAATAGCAGCTGACTCCGGTTCACTCTCCATTCTCATCGTCCTTACCTGACTGCGGCCATTGACACCGTCTTACACGCCATTCTTCCATCGGCATCACCCACACTGCACTCAGATGGTTTCTTTCTTACTTCGAAGACCGCACGCAGTTCATCCACCTCAAAACCTTCTTCTCCAAGTCCCTCCCAGTCACCTCAGGTGTGACACTTTTCATTGCTTCGTGGATGACAACCAGCACAATTTCTCCTCTAAACCCAGCATATCACTCCCTCCCTCCTCCGTCACTTCCTGTTTATTTGAAATCAATGTTTGTTCACCAATAATTTCATGAAGCTTAACAGCGACAAAACAGAAGTTCTTCTTTGGGTACAAAGTCATTACTATCCAAAGTTGGCAGTTTTCCCAACCCTCAGGTCAAGAGTCCGGTAGTCATCCTCGACAGCACTCTATCTTTCCATAAGCATATCAATAACATAACCCAGCCATCCTATTTCCATGTGCGCAAAATCAGTCGACTCTGCTCCTCCCTTTCCCCCTCATCCGCTTCTATCCTGGTCCATAGCCTTATCACCTCCCGGCTCGCTTATTGCAACTCTCTCCTCTTCGGCCTCCCCCACAAGTCCCTCCATAAACTTCAACCGGTACAAAACTCAGCCGCTCGTCTCGTCACAAGAACACCCTCGTCCCATCACATCACCCCTGTTCTCCAGAAACTTCACTGGCTTCCTGTCAAATTCCGGATCCAATTTAAACTGCTCCTTTAGACCTTCAAAGCCATCAAGAGCCTTCAGTCACTCTGCTCCCCAGCTTTGTAACTCTCTGCCACACGGCCTCCCCAACACACAGTCAATTACCATCCTCAAATCAAAACTCAAAACTCATCTTTTTAAGATCACCTGCTCACTCTGATAGCACCACGTCATTTTAATTATTATTATTTATTTCATCCATTTGTTTTCTTCTTTTTTTTTCATTTATACTTTGAGCAGTTTTGTTTTAATTACCTTTATTGATGTACAGTGCCCTTAAGGGTCTTGAAAGGCGCTTGCAAATTGGATATATAATTATTATTATTATTATTATTAATGTGTTAAGGACGTAATATCTAGGCAGTTAATCAGGAGAAGTTCACTTTTATCAAGGTTCAATTTATTTGTACCCAGAATATTTGCCAAATTGAGTTTGGATTTCTATTATTGCGGGGACAGCCGAAGAGGGGTTTGACAAATTTAGCAATAAGGGATGGTTATGGGTAATGCCATATCTTGCTATGCCTTCGACCCTTTCTTCATTTCGAAGCCAAATGGCCAATGGTTCTACTGCCAAAGCAAAACAAAGGGAGGGAAGGGGACAACCCTGTCTGGTACCCCGATGAAGGGCAAAGGAGGCAGACCTCATACTATTTATAATGATGTGTGCCGTCGGACAGCTATAGAGCAATCTAATCCATGCAATGAGGCAAACTAAAACCACATTTACCCAAAACATAAAATAAATATCTCCACTCAACCCTATTGAATGCCTTCTCCGCATCCAAGGAGATCAACACCTCAGGCACATCAACACCAGGGAAGCCAATAATGTTTAAAAGACGTCTTGTGTAGAATGGTGAATTTCTGCCAGCCATAAACCCAGTCTGGTCGTTGGGAATCAGCCCAGACAACTGCTGTGATCTTGTGACCAGAATGTTGGCCAAAATCTTCTGGTCAACTTTAGAAAGACTGATGGGCCTGTAGCTACCACATTACAGATAGTCCTTATCTTTTTTAAGCAGAAGGCAAATATCAGCCTCAGAAAGGGTCGGAGGAAGCTTGCAAATGGAGAATGTCTCATTGTAGATATTAACCAAGTGTGGTCCCAACAGATCTGCGTACAATTTATAAAACTCCACTCCATAGCCATTTGGGCTAGGTAATTTGCCAGACAGCAGGTACCCAATCGCTTCACGTACCTCCACCAACATGATCGGGGCACCCATCTCCAAGAGACTTTTTTGTAGGAATTGGCCTGTTACATATACTACTTAAATGTTCATAATTCTAGATGAAACGATTTCGTCTGCTTTCTCTCTTTATTTCTAGGGGGCGCTAGCAAGCCATCTTTGAAAACATGCACTGTCGACAAATAAAACCTTGATGTCTTTGCCAGGCCTGATATGTCTCCTAAGTTTCATTCGTTTCAGTGCTTATTTAATCTGTCAAAATCAATGCTGTTTTATTGGTGAACTGTCCCTTGCCACACCCACAGCCATCTTTTAAAACTAACACAGTCAATGAAAAAAACATTGATGACTTTTCCAGGTCTATGTGTGCAAAGTTTCATGAGTTTGGTCATCCTGTATGGAGAAAAACTTTAAAACATAAAAATAATATTTTTTCTTGAGCCAGTATGTGGCGCTACTGCTATGATGAAAAATAAGTTCAAAGATGTCTTCAGGCCTGGACTATTATCAAATGAGAGACATTTTAATTATCTAAAGTAATTATCATTTACCATATTTTTACGGCCAAAAGATGCGCTGCATCAAAGGGCGCAGTACCAGTTGAGTGGGCTATTTCTGTATTTGATACATAGATATCGCCGTATCATTGGGCGCAAACAGAACCGAGCAACCGTGCAGTTGCGCTAGCTGCTCAGTCGCGCTAGCGTGTTTTTAAAATGGCAGCGGGAGTTTGGAGGTACTTTATTTTAGCTTTTAACAACGTGCTGAAGTTGTCCTCATCCAAAAATGCACCAAGTCCGTGTCTTCTGTATCCAAGATAAATAACTGGACAATTCTCCACCAAACACGAGAGTCATTATCAGTCTGCCTCGCCGTCTCGCTGCCGCGCAGCCCCTCAGATGGGATGCCGACACAATGCCGGTGTGAGCAAGTCACTAATCAACAAACGATGTGCGGTCACGGTGTTGCATCAAAACTAAAACTATCATCCCAAATCAACTGAATAGCATAATACTTTAGGCCCAGTTAGTTAACATGCATGCACACGAAAACATAAGATAGCATGGCTAGCGTGGCTAGCTGTTTTTAAAAAGGCAACAGGAGCAAAACTGAGTTTGGTTGTATTTTATTGAACTATTTAACAATGTACTCACATTATTATTAATCAGTCATCATCCACAAATCCATCAAAATCGTCTTCTGTATCAGAAATAAACAGCTGGGCAAGTTGTCCCACAAACACGGCAGGTTTCCTCTCATCATTGTCCGATTCCCCGTGTCGCTGCTGCGTGCGGCTCCTCAACAGAGCTAGCAGACACGTTTGCCCACACAGGGGCAATGGGGCCTGCTTTTGCGTTGTCGTTCACGCCCATCGTTCCCCTCTCACGTCCGCCTGCTGTCGTTAACTACGCCCGCCTTCTCTCTATATAAGCAGTGTGCAGGCAGTTAATGTTCGCAGTCAGCCCAGCGGTGCACTTGGTCCACATAATGGGCGGTCCGCATCAAAAGGCGCCCTGGCTTTTTTGGACGAGTTTCAGGACTTTAAAGTGCGCCTTATGGCTGCGAAAATACGGTAGGTTTAATTACTGCAGCTTTTGTAATCAAGGCAACACCGAACTTTAAAGTGAATTCAAGATTGCGGACTTCATACTAAGTTCAGCATATGGCTCCAAGATACTTTTCCGTTACATTTACTGCCAAATTTTTGTAGATCAAGGTGAAAGGTAGAACTGGGGTTGCTTTTTTAAAAATCTCTAGGGGGCGCTAGCGAGCCATCTTTTAAAACACAGCTTTTCACGAAAAATGACAAATTTCGTATTTTGACATCTTGAAGGCCTGAACACTCATCTGCGCAAATATGAGGTATCCTTTGTTAACATGCTCGGATAAAAACATAAAAGAAAATGTGAATTTGCTTAAACCAGCAGATGGCACAACCAGTGGGATGAAAAGTAAATTTGTAGATGTCTGCACGGCTGGACTATCTTCAAATATGAAATATTTCGAGAAGATAGGATCATCTGAGTCATGTTACAGTAGTCTTTGTTGCCACAGTAAATAATCAGACTTTGCAGAGCCCAAATGGCCAAGCCCTTTGCCGGTAAGTCACAAAATTCAGATAAGAGTTAGATCTTGAGGCTGTACTGCCAAATTCTCAGGTGGAGTTGTTCAAGTGGCTGCGTGCAATACGTAAAAAAGTGAAAAAAAAAAATTTCACCACTAGATGCTACATATACACATAACATACATGCCTCTATATATACATCTGACATATTGGATTTTTTGGGAGCTTGTGCAGGCGAGTTATTCAGCATTTTGTCCATTGTGGCGAAGAAAATATTAAACAAAAACTTTGAAGGTCCGCGGTCGCTGCTCGGGCCTTAATAATTTCTACAAAAACATTTTCCAATATCGTTTCCCTCTTGTCCCATCCTACTTCAAATGCAACACCATTATTCCAGTCCTCAAGAAACCTGCCTGAACGACTACAGTTCTGTCACTCTCAAATCTGTGGGCATAAGAGTGTACAAGAACTTCTGCTGTTTGCCAACCAAGCAAACAAGTAAGTGTGGTTGACACAGTTATCCTGGAGCTACATCGCACCCAGAACATCTCGACAGCGCAGAGACCTACGTGAGGATCAGCTCTCCATTTAACACCATCATCCCTGAGCCCCTCTCCTTCAAGCTCCTCCAGCTCAGCATGTCTCCTGGCCTCTGCCAGTGCATCTACAGCTTCCTGATAGGCAGTACTCAGTGGGTGCGGCTAAGGGAGACGTCATCAGCAACAGGGCTCCCTAAGTATGCATCCTCTCTCCGCTGCCCTCCTCCCTCTACACAAACAACTGGACGTCAACGTACTCAACTGTCAAACTCCTCAAGTTTGCAGGTGAAACCAGTCACCAGCCTCAGCAACGACTGTGACGAGTCAGTCACACAATTGGAACTGAACATGTTTAGGACTAAAGAGATGATCGTGGGCTTTGGAAAATGTTTCCAATTTTGCTAGCACACAAACATTTGTGTGCACGGCCTGTCACAGGAGCTGTGCAGTCTCTTATATACTGCAGTCATTTAATCAATTGTGTGTTCATCCACCACAGTCTGATTTTGTGCTGTCACAAAAATGCAATGGACAGTTTGGACTGTTAAAAAAAATCATCTGTAACACACACACGCACCCGCCCCTTCCCCTCATCCCCACCGACTTGAAGACTTCCATGTGACAAGAACAAAGACAAGGGCAGGCAAATTATCTTGGACCCTCCACATCCTGGTCACCACCTCTTCTTTCCCTTGGCTAGGAACGATCATATACTATGGACATAAAAATCAGCAGACATTCCAATAGCTTATATATTGGCATTTGATCTTGTGCCAGTTTTGCACATCCCTTGTGTGGCAGTATTACTATATTCATTATTGTAGATTTCAGCTCTCTACATATTTGAATGTTGTTGATCATTATTTCACAGCAATGAACATTTTAAAAGTTCTCAAAGACTGCCTCAGTCGATTGTCATTATATCGTAATTACTGCACTACTTTATATTCTGCATCATTTTCACAGTTGGTACCCTTCCATTACGTAAGGACTCTCCTAAATGTTGTTTTTGTTTTACATACAGTCGCTGCTTGTTACTGTAATACTAGTGAGGCTCAACCTACTGGAGGCAATAACTTGTGTGTTTTTACATACTTGGCCAATAAAGATGATTATGATTCTGAACCACAATTCAGAAACAATTTATGATTGGTTCATTTTCATAACATTTGGAATGTCATTACTAAATCCTAATAGGTCTTACTTCGTGACCACTGTGGGTTTTTCTTAAATTAACAGAGGGTTACCAACTATTTTGTCCATGACTCTAGGTGCTGCCAGCATTAGTGTCAGTTGAAATATCCTCAAAAAGTCCAGTTTTCAAGATTTCTTGAATAGTACACCTTGAAAATACATTTTTAATCATGTCCTACATTGTCTTATCCTGGAAATCAATCTCTTCTGCGCATATTAAGATCCATCAATAAGAGGGTAAAACAGAGCAGACTATTTGGCTGAGCCTACCAGATGGTGGAAAATTACAGATGTCACTGAGCCTTTGTGAAGAAGGTGCAGACTATTGAATCTAAACTCTAACTGGTTAAAAAAAACTATCAACTGGCAATTCAACCGTGTTTGACTCCAGCCTTTGGGATTCTGAAGGTGTTGGGTTGATAATATTTACTTGGTAACACATAGAAGCTGAAATCTGATTGGACAATAAAAAAATAACAATAAAAATTGTTTTAATCTGCAACGCAAAGACTCGTACTATGAAATGAAGACGAAAGAAGGTTGCAGCAGAATGAATTCTGAAGTCTACAAAACCATTTTGTCTTGACAATTTACAGAAAAGGGCATCCAAACTAATCGGGAGAAGCTTCATCATGCAACAAGACAATGACCCAAAACACACTGCCAGCACAACAAAGGACTTCATCAGGGGGGCAAAATGACAAGGTCTTAGCTTGGCCCAGTCAATCACCCAACCTAAATCCAATAGAGCCTACATTTTGCCTCCTGAAGAGCTGACTGGAGGGAGAAACCTCCAGAAACAAACGAGAACTGAAAGAGGTTGAAGTAGAAGCCTGGAATAGAATTTAAAATGAAGAATGCAACAGTCTGGTAAAGTCAATCAGTCGCAGTTTTGCAGATTAGGGTTATGCCACCAAATATTAAATACTGTTCACTTTAAGTTGATTTGATCATTTCTATTCCGATCAATACTTATGCTCACTTGTAAAGTGGGTGGCTTCAAACAAAAAGTGCGCTGTCCTGAGTTGTGTATCAAATCTAGATGTAAATGCCATGAAATAAAAGCTGGAATCCTAAACTTATGTTTGATATTCATCTTTTGATCAGAAAACCACATTTCTTCTGTATACAACAAAAACCTTGCCAATTTAATACGTAATAATGTTGAGATGGCTATTTTTATTGAACTTTATCCCTTTGCTCAAATTAAACAACTTAAGATGCTTATTTTGGCTCTCAATTGCTTCTTCACACAGCTGCATGTTCCCTTCTCTCTTACTCAAGAGAGAGAGAGAGATTTTCTTTTTAACGAAAGTGTATGCACAGTGTGTCACAAACTTCCCCCCCCCACGCACACACAATTGTATTTATTTTGGTACCATATTTTCACGACCAAAAGGCGCAGGTTGAAGTCCCAAATTGTCTCCCTATGATGCAGAATGCTTTGTGTATGGACCAAGATCCTTATATCTGTACATGTGTTACTCTCTTGAGCAACCCATCTGACCAACTAGGAGCCTTTCACAGAGCATGTTAGCACTCTCTACTGGCAGAGTTCAAGGCTACAAAGCTGTGCAGCAGTGACTGAGAGAAATACGTACAGTGAACACTCCTTTTGGTGACGGTTTGAGACAGTCAGTTGACAACAGACCAGTATGTATGTGCGGGAGAAAGCTGGATTAAAGGGCAGCTGTCCACAATGTCAAAGTCTGTCGTATTATTAATGTTATGGCAAGTAAGAATCATCACAGGCTACACTACAGACGCTGGGTAAAAAAATAAATGAATAAAACACGCTGCCCAAAGCACACTAGTCATGACATCTCTCCAGCCATCTGATTGGCTGAGGCTGAAGGACTCATAGAATGCTTTGCACCACGTCTTTTGTTTACTTTCTTTCTTTTGGGATATTAATGGCATGAGAGATACATGTTTTGTGTTAATTGCATTTCTTTGGTCCTTGTTTTGGTTATTTCATTGTTTGCTTGTATGCTGT